>NW_016170545.1:0-781 GCF_001687245.7 Rhagoletis zephyria
TCGTCACGTAAAAACACAGTTTTCGGATTGTGACATACGTGAACGTACTCTATCCCATTCAGCCTATACACGACTGACATATCTTGTAATTATCTTTCGTATGGTTTTCGATCCGTGAACGGATGTTACGATTCGAGCCCAGAATTCTCTTGTTTACTAGAAGAGTGTCATAATCAAAACCAAAATCGAGTAGTCGTATGCAGAAATGAGCGTTACCTCTTGCATTGCTCTACCGACTTCCAGCAACTCACTAGAACAATATATGCAGAGGGCGAATCGAGGATTTTACTACGGGGAGTTTGGATTTTTAGTTTTATCACCTATTTGATTTAAAGATATTTAATGCGGGGCGATGGCCTTCGATTTGGCTCAAATTCCGCAATACTAAAATTGATAGAAATGGACATAAAAATGTCTTAAATTTTTTTTAGCTTTAATAATATGAGCGTGACATGTATCGACATGACAGTCAAATTGGGTCAACAAAATTCTTTATAGTAAGTTCACAATTTTTTTTTATCTAATTCCAAAACTGAGGCATCTTGGGAAGGTAATGAAGCAGGCTATCAGATATAGCATTTTCACATGAAATGAAACCATTTTCAAATTAGATGAAAGCCTTTTCAATTTGAATGAAACCATTTTCAATTTGAATGAAACCATTTTCAAATCAGAAGAAACTTTTTTTTATATTATGAAACAAGGAATTTTAGAGTCCGTCGTAGGAAATCGAAAACCTTTTGTATTTTTTGTTGAAAGTAGATAACGATGATGGGAAGGG
>NW_016170545.1:806-15652 GCF_001687245.7 Rhagoletis zephyria
GGGGGGGGGGGGGGGGGGGGATCCCAAAAACCAGCCAACGATTGCCAATATTCGAAGGGTGTTTCACCCATTTCTACCGTCTTTAAAAACGTAAAAAAAATTAAAAACAGAACCACTTCTAAGAACTTTTTAATGCAGTATGACGAGAGCATGCCATACGTACATACAAACGTTTGTACACAGGTAAAAGGGCAACGACTAAGTAATAGAGGCATTACGATTTATAATATATGAGAAATATGGTGAATATGAAGTATTTTATGAGAGTATGATGAGCTCACTTTACACTACCTTTTCAGCAGTAACTGTCTTCGACAGCGGGAGAGGCATTCAACATTTTTCTGATCAATAAATCAAACCCTCTTTGGAGTAACGTTAGCCAATTGTAGTGCATATTTATGGGCAAATCTCACGAGTTGTTACATTTTTCGACCAAAAAGGTGCTTTCAGTCGAAAATGGTGTTACGGTTACCTAAGAAAATGCATTATCTTCCAAGTTTCCATCTCGAAATCGCATTTTAATGAAAACTTAAAAAGTATAATATACCAAAAAAGTAAAAATAACCACTCATGCTCATATACCCGTAGTTGCGTATATAGATAACATATACGCTCCGTCGCAAAATGCGCAGTCATCTTAGCAGGTTGACTTAAAAGTCTTATTATTATATAAGTACATAATTAAATATTTACGTAAAAGATTTTTCCACAGTATTTCAGAATGAATTTCGAGAATGAGTTTCGAGAGTTTTAGTTTCTCAAATCATAGTCATCTTTTACTCAACATTAACATTTTGAAGTATCTAAAAATTAAAAAAAAATCGTAGAATTTTTTATTTTTGTTTTTTAATTTGGTGGCACATTCTTGAAATCCCACAGATATGCTGTATTTGATGCCAACTTTCATTGACTCTACTATATGAACATTCTATTTCAAAACTTCCCAAAGTTAATAAAAACCATTTTGATTTTTTCGAGTGACAATGTAATAATGAGTGATTTCGGTACTTGTTCGCCTAAATAAACGTTTAAAGGCTAAAATTGTTTAAATACTTAATTTTTTTTTTTTATTGTATTTGTTTCTTGAACTCCATTGATTGAAGTAATTGCAAGAATAATTCTTTATCGTTTTTTTTTTCTACCGAGAGAAGGAGTGACACTATAAAAAAACAACTGCTGAGATTTGCTCACATAGGTTCTTTTAAAAGCCCTAAAATTGGGTGGTAGAGCAAACATTTATTTTAAGATGTTTTAGTTGGAAAATATTTTAGTGTTATGGAAAACACTTTGAGTTTGCAATTCACAGCAGCTACGTAAAGTCAAATATATACATATGTACATAATTGCATTTGTTGTTATTGAATTGTGTTAGTTACAAGTAACTGCGATTACTCTACATTCTATGAAAAATAGAAAATGCTCAGAAATTGCTTGTAAAACTAAAATAAAAAGATCAGTATGAAGAAAAAGAAAATATAGACGGAAAAGTTTGCGAAGACGTAAACAAAATTTTTAAATAAAGCATTAAAAGTTTCAAAATGTGCAAAAATGGAAAAGTGAGAAATTAAATTGTGCAGCAAACAACAACACGTTTGAACAACTTTTGGCGCAAACGAACTGGCAACTCTGGCAGCTGGCAAATGCAGTGTACATAGCAAATATGCGCCGAGGAAACTTGCTGTCGAAACTACAGAACTGCGAAGCATCCCTATGAACATACTCGTAGTTCCGTGCTCTGGTTTCTGCCATGGCTGGTAAGCTGCTATTAGCGCAAAATTGTTGCCCTCGCTTCGGTGTTGTTGTTGTGATAGCAAAAATATATTTTACGATATTTCGACGTGTGCCAAAACACCACTACCGATCACAATGGGGGCAAAAGTAGAAAATAAAAACAAAGAAAAAGAAAAAAGACAATAGAAAAAGTGGCTAACAAACGTCGAGTGTTGTTGTCCATGCACACTAAATGTCGATGCCACGAACACAGGCACCAATAGCCAAGCAAACGTACTGCAAGGGAGCGCGAAAATGAGTTCTATTTGATGTGGGCATAGCTTTTATTTGTTTTTTTTTTGGAGGAAGGGCGAAGGGCGCATAAGCATTTAAGAGTGTTTGCATCCGTGATTGAGCGTTGAAGTTGTTGAAGCGTATAGCAGTCAGTGGCTGCAGCAGCAGCAACAAAATGTTGGCAACAAGAACGAAAAAAAATGAAATGCAACACTGGCAAAAGCGCCGAAGTACATCCTTAAAAATCTCAAGTGATGCATACTTTTTGGCACCTTGACATGCATGGTGTTGTATGCGCGTGCGGGCGTAGAGTGCAGACGGATGGTGGCACTCTAACAGCAGTGGCGTTATGGAGCGGTACGAAAAAAGAAAAAAAAAACAAAAAACTCGTTTTAGTTTAAAAATTACTAAAAATTGCGTGTGAAATATTCTCACAAGCATAGCTGCACTTCTTTGAAATGGACGCACAAATCTGAAAACAGAAACAGGTAGAGGGAGAGTTGTAAAAGGATTTTCACGTAAAGCTCATAAGGTGTTAAAAGTGTCAAGCACACTCGCCAGTGATCATACAGCCAGGCAGCGTGCCAAAGGAGTAAAGTGAATGAAAACACTGTACTATGTTTTACTATGCATTAGGAACAAAGCAGGAAGAGAAATATTTTTAAAATGTTTCCCTACTGTAAATGAGCTTCAACTATAGCTGGGCGCCGACTTGGTAAAGTTAATAGCACATCAGCTCACTGTAAATGGGACAGCGCAGGATTTTCGCTACGATATTAATTAATGCACATCAAAAAGTGAAGTCTAAGGAAAACAACTACAAATTAAAGCAGTTTCAAAAAGTTGCACAACTTACTCCTACTAGTTACGAGTAACGAGCTGACAAGCTTCTCAACCAGTCGCAGTACATAGCTAGTTTGCCTAAAAGTATTCACTAAAACCTTTTAGTGGCTGCCAAATGTATTGAGATTGAAGAGCTTTTGTGTGATTTACACGCTAATGCTAGGGTGAGCAAGTGTCCGAAGGATTTAAACTTTCAAATTCAGAATTAATTAATTGACAGCAAAATAAACTGGTTACACAGCTGCTACACCTGAGAATGGGTTCGAAATTTAGAAAACTTATGGACATAGTATGTAGGTACATACTTATTTCAAATACTTTGTTTTAATGGTGGGATATTTTCAAAATGGCCATTTGTTTTGCAACGAGAGTAAAGAAAAAACTAGATTAAAAATTTTAAATCGGCTTCACCCATGTCTGTGAAGTTGAGTAGCTATTCAAAAGCTCTAGAGTTCTTGAAAAGGAAATAAAGTTCTACAGAATTACGCAGAAAAACATTTTTTTTTTTCAAATAAGTCGAAAAAGGGATATTTTTGAAAAAAAAAAATTAAATTTAAGACTGTTCTGGAGCTTTTCAATAGTGCTAAAAGTCCTGAAAAGGAAAAAGTTCTAGAGTTCCTGAAAAGTTTTCCAAAATTATGCAAAAAAAAAACATTTTTTCGAAAAAGTAAAAAAAAAACAAATTCAAATAAATAAAAATTAAAATTTTTCTGGGTATCTTTTCAAGAGTCTAGAGTTCCTGGAAGAAAAACCTTTTTTTTTTGAAAAAAGTGGAAAAAGTGTACTTAAAAAAAAATTAAAATTAAACTGTTTGAGTAGCTTTTCAATAGTTTTAAAGTTCCTGAAAGCTAAAAAACAGTTATGCGAAATTACACCGGAAAAATAATTTAAATCAAAATTGAAAAAGTTTAATAAAAAAATTGAAATTACAACAGTTCTGAGAAGCTTTTCAATAGATTTAGAATTCCTGAAAAGTTTCAATTTTTATTTTTTTTCAAACCTCTGCTTAGCATATAAGGGTAGTTTGCAAGAAAATTACATTAGAATCGAAAGCCATCGCACAGATCTCGCAATGTTTCTACATAGAAATGATTCCCTGCTCAGTTCTGGGGTAGCATAGTTTTTTTGCTGGGTCACATATGTATATATATGTATATACTATGTGGGTATGTAAATACTGTGACTTGAAAATATTTTATATTTTCTTCCACTTACCATTTTATAAAAGAAAAACTTGCCCCGTGTCTCAACTAGATCGAGTGCGTTAATAACAAACACAGTATCTTTAGTTCTTGTTTGTGTTATTGTTTTTTTTATTTTCGGTTATATTAACTATGAGTGCATACGATTGGATTACAGTTATCGGCCTTGCCCTTCAGTTAGCTAAGGCATAAGCGAGCGTACACACATACATACATATGTTTGCCAGTCCGATTCAGACTTCCTAAAGGTGTGTATAGTAATTAGTAGATGTAAGCTAAGCTCAAAATAGCTGGTACTACCGAAACCGCTTAAGCCATCACCTTAAACATTATTCTGCAAATTTTGCTACGCTACGGCTTGCCGTCTGCGCCGATATTGCTGCGGTGGCTGCTTAATGGGTTTAATATACACACATAGGCGTCGTTGTTTGTTGAGACATTGTTGCAGTTTTACTTTTCTCACACAATGGAAGTTCCTAGTCGCTGCTGTTGAACGGAAGTTATTCTTCAACATCCGGTGAGAAGTTGCGCTGCTTCGTCCTTTTGCAGGCGTTGCTTACTTACCGGCGTACGCTCTTTCCGTGGTTCTAGTTGCTCCTAGCCCGAAGTATAAAAAGTTAACTTTTCTGAAATCACTTGCCAGCTCTCTGCTCCTTCTTTGTTTTTTTTTTTTCATATTTGTTTAAGTTTCACATCTTGTGAGCTGTTCGTACGCTTTATACGCCCGCTTGCGTCATCAGTAGTAACTCCTATTTACAAAAAATTTAAAACTGCAACCACTAACTTTTTCACAGAGTTCATTCAGCAACATTTTATTCGCAGAGATAACGGCATATCAGCGTTGTGGTTGTTATGCTATGGCTATATGCACACACATACATACAATATATATCAAGTACGATAACTATGGACTGCACCTGTTGGCGTAGTTCTGTCTCTGCACGCCTTCGCGTCGGCATCAGCGTCGGATGTGCCCGGAAATTCAATTAATTGTTTACGCTGGCATTTGTCTGCGGCTCTGGGAGAATTTGTAAGTGAATGTTATGTTGCAGATGTGTGTGTGCAAGCGAGTGGAAGCTCTTATATTTTCGGCCATATTTCTAAAACTTTATAAAACATTTGTTATGCGTCCTCTTAATAGATCGAAACGTAATTGATTCTGCGGTTTTGCCTGCGTCTTCTGTCAGAGCATACACTTCCCAGGACCGTTGGTACCAAGAATTTCCACCTTAAATCTATCGTAATAAAAAACTAGTTTTTAAATCTCAAAGTCACATTAAGAGACGCTTCATTGCCCTTATTCATGCAAGCTTCCTCAAATGTTGTAATTTGTGTTTGTGTTTGTGTTTGTGTGTGCGTTTTTCTGTCGGTTCATTATCGCTATTGAAACATACATCCTTTCAATTTTTGCTCTTTACACTCGCCCACCTTCCCATCCTCCACACCTCCACACCTCCACATCTCCATATATCCTCTGCTGGCTGTCTCAAATACCACGTTCAGGCATTGCTTTCACTTTGCCAACTCAGCAAATTTGTCTGTTTGCCGATGCACACAGCTACCAACATTAGCTTGTTGCTGTATGTACAACAAAAACGATTGTTAAGCCCTCGTTGTTGTTGTTGCTGCCGTTATGCCAGCGTTGCATTCACGCCAAACTTAATTAATTGCACGCGTTTTTGCACCTATTCCTCCATGAAAGGATTTTCCAATGGAAGCGATTTTGCTTGAGCGACAAACGGCTGCACCCTCTACCTCTCTCTTCAACGTCTTCTCGCATACAGAGCATTTGGTGTTTGGGTGAATCGAACGCCACCGATTTTTGACATATACTTCTCTGGCTTACAGTTCACCATTTGTCGATTGCAAGCTCCTCAATTTTGCTGTTCGCTTTCACTGACGAGTCAATTTATCTGCGAGTAAGTTGCAACTTTCTATCATCTGTGTATGTATGTATGTACGCTTGCTAACTGTCGGGTGTTTGCTCACTCAAATCAACTTTAACGCTGTTGGTTTCAAGATTCGTCTGTGAGGTTTTCTTTGCAATTAATGTTGGCAAATATATCTACCTACTAAAACTAAAAGTGTCAATTCATCAATAACGAAAGGATTTTCGGACTACTAGCTTTCGTTTCTCCTGAATGTGCGAGCGTACGGTGGGAGCGTTTGTTTGATTTGAGTGGAATTTATTTGTCTTGTCGCCAAAGCATCCAATGAAATTTGAGCATTTGTCTGGATTTTCTGTCTTCTACATTGGTTCTTGTTTCTAGTTGTTGTTTCTGTTGTTGTAAAATGCAAAAAGAAAGAAGTTGAAAGAATACATTTGTCCAAATATATAAATGAAATTTCCCAAGGAAATGTTTGGTTGACAAACTCAGGACTCAGGAAGAACGACGACGGATTGTCTTGAAGTTGTAAATTTAAAATTATTCGATGAGTTTTGTTTTTTTTTGTTATAAACCAGCTGAATTTTGTTTAAATGTTATGAAATTTCTCCCAGCGAACCCCAGGTGAATAACTCAGTGGGAGAGGAGACCAGGATGTTTGTATGTATTATATAAAAAAAATATTTATTAGTTCCAAGAGGAGTAGGTAGGCACTGTGACCAATGGCAGCCATGTAAGCCGTACAAAGTTCGCAAAAAATTCCGGAAGCATTGTCTGGAGGATGCATCAGACTAGGCCGAGCATACTCGGAAGTGCCATCAAAATATAACATAAGAAAGTTTTGTTATAAGGAAATTGAGAAGTGCAGTTCGAAAATTTCCTACATTTCATAGCGAAAATTTTTAGACATGAAGCAGTGCATATCATGCATTTAGTCGTTTGGTGTTAGTAGTCGCGTCCAAATACAAGGTGATACCAATTAATTATTAATTTCACTAGGTAACGGATTTTGGATAAAAGTAGGCCATTGTAAGGGATGTAGATTTTTTTTTGCAGGTTCAACAAAATTTGGCCGTATTTTATCGCAAAAACGGGGCTCACCTCATCCTATATGTTTTTTGATGCTGATTTGAAGTGCATTTACATAATTTTTCCAGCACGTCCAGTTTTTGCGAAAAAATGTAAAAGTGTTGAAAATTGACAAATTAAACAAATTTTGTTTAAATGGAATTTTGATGTAGTTTTTCCGAAGAAAAACCACGCATTAATGAAAATCGAATTCGTCTGATGGATTATACCCCATGTCGATAGATTGACTAGAAATGTAAGTGAAATTAAAAAAAAACTAAGTTCTTCAATAGCATGTACTTGTTTTCTCACAAATACGAAAATCTCAGTCTATGAATTTATTATAAAACAAATTGATTTCATGAACAAATCAACATTAAAATAATCAATATCTCCGATTCATGATTAGCCAGTCTTTTGTCTTTTTCCGCGTTCTGGAACTATATCCTCAAAAATTCTTTTTTATGGATCCAGAAATAGTCAGCAATCATGTGGCCACTTCTCCATAGTGGCTATGTGCTGGTTGGAATCGTTCACCATGTTCTTCGCTAGTGTTTTTTTTACAATTTTTCTTTTTTAATTTTACACATCAGACGAACTGGATTTTCATTTATATGTGTTCTTTTTTCCTCGGAAAAATTATGTCCAAATTCTATTTTAATTTTTTTTTAGTTTGTCATTTTTGCCTTTTCAACATTTCAATCATTTTTTTTTTCTCAAAAACTGGTACACCAATTGCATTTTCAGGGGTTTTTGGCGGACCTATAAAATAAAGTGGTTAAATAAATAATTGGGTAATATTATTGTGATTATTCCGACGAGAAACAGAATTTTCCGATCGAAAAATATTGATAAATAATTGTATATCAATTCTATTAATTATTATTTTTTTCATATAAAATATATCGAAAACTTTCAGGGCGCTCACTAAATAGTTTTTGATTTCAAAATGAAAAGCTAAGGGTATATTTTTTGGTATCGAACAGTCTAAGGGATGAGAGCATTAAAATTCCGATTTTACTTTTTCATATGCATTTTTGGACCACCCTAATGAACACGGGTGAAAAATTTTGTACTAATATAGGGTTTATAAATATCTACTTTACAATGATATACTTTTTTCGAAAATTCGTGACCTGGGGAAAAAAGAACTGCCTATACATTACCAGACTACCAAAATTTCCAAATTCCTTTATACTTTATTTTATGATTTTTCCATTTACATACATATAATTTTTGTTACTGGAAATTCGAGCGCAATTTTTTAATAAAAATATATCTGTCTTAGACCTTCTTACTCCCCTCTCTTTCGTGGCGTGAATTCAAAAGCGTTTCTTTTTTCGCAAGTCAGAATCGTTAATATATTTCTTATCGTGACATTTGCACTACTTTCTCTTTAATTTTAGTCGTCGAACACCCCAGTGAGAATTTCACTATGTTTTTGTTTTTACTAGATTTTTATTTTATTTTTTTAACGCTGCTTAGCCTCGGCTACGGTTGGGAACATCTTTTACTCCCCTTTTGATAGAATTCGAAGAATATCACTATACTAATAATATTTTGTTACTTACTCTTTTGCTAAGGGTTTGGCCAAGGTTCTCCAATATGGGTGTGCTTCTTAAAGTTGTTACACAAATGGAGGAAAATGGATTTTATGAGAAGCTTTTTCATGCCGATATACACTCGGTGACCGTTGCTAGAGAATACTTTCTTTTTAAATTTTGGTGTTACCCGGACGAGGGATCGAACCCAGGTCCTAAGGAGGGGTGGCACGTACCTCTAAGCACTCAGCCACAGTGGCCACCCGATAGAATACTAAATACATATAAAACATTAATATGGTCCATATTTTAATCTGAAGAAGATTCGGGTTGGCTAAGAAATTATCATTGTTGTGTTAAAGTTTTCCACATCACCACACCTTCTTATATGGGAAATGAAAACTTAGTCACTTTATTCACCCTGTTGTTAAAAGTCTCCACACTACAAGACTAACGGAAATGAGAGTGAACGGCTGAAAACAACATTTCCCAGTATATTGTTGACGCTACCGTAAATCGGAGCGTGAACAAAGTCGGAAGAGCAAATGAGAAACAGCGAGCAACTTAAAGAGAAGACACATCGTCCTGCTGAGCAAGAGACTAATTGGAGCGTGTAACAATATAAAATTGATAATCTCCTAGTTATTGCTACAATTAATTTGTTATTTGATATTCGTGTGGTACATACATACATAAATACATAAATAGTTTTTTACTTTAAAGGTAAATAGTAAAATATGAAAAACTTAATTGCATACAAAGACTATTAAATATCAAAAAAAAAATAAATAAAAAATAGTAGCGAAACACATTGTGCATACATATGTATGTATGTACTAGGGTAACCACCCTTTAAGATGCGCAGAACCCGAGATTGAAACGATTCTTTGCAAAACTTTAAGTCAACCCTGGAAGGTCACAGTCTATGTGAAAACATCAAGGAAATACTAAAAAAGTCATGTGAATTTAGTAAAATGTATGAAGTCTAACTCTCACTTAAAAAGATAAATATACAACTTCTTTTTGGTTGTTTGTGTTTCCGACGGGGCGCACAACGCCGAAACCGGTTTGTCTCCAAACCAAATTTGACCAGGGATGACGGAAAATCGTTCCACAATACATCATAAATATAAAACTTTTAAATTTGAGTTGCAAAGAAGCGTTGTTAAATGCACAAAAGTACCTTCCTAGACAAACACACATAACGGAAGATATAATTTGATAAAACAGGAATGTACAAAACATATAAATATATATGTGTGTAAATAAGTTTCTTTGAAGGAAAAATGAATTTGATGCTTAAAAAAATTAAAAAACCTGAGAATTTTTTTGCAAACCTTGAGAAGTTTGTGGCAAACCCTGGGCTGGAGAATTGATCGGATCAGGGTGAAAAATCCAATATGGCAACCCTAGTATGCCCATATGTATGTATGTATTTATGCACATTAGGGCGATCCTTAAATATTGGGAGCAAATTTTTATATCAGATTTCCTAAGGCTCAAACCCTTCGTCGTTGCTATTATAGTCGAATATATTACATACAAATTTTGGTCCCGGATTACCCTATGACGACGTATTAACAGACATAAACCGGAACTAAAATTTATATGCGATATCCTCGACTTTAGTAGTATCGATTTTGGGCATTAAGTGAAAAAAACATTTTAATTTTTATTTTTTGAGTCCTTGGAGGCTTCTGTCCTTTGACCCCTTTCCGACACGCCTTAATCGACTCTAATCGGGACCAAAATTTGTGTGTGATATCTATGACTATGGCAGTATCGTTTTTGGGTATTAGATGAAAAAAAAATTAAATTTAATTTTTTGAGTCTCCATTAAGGAATCTGAACTCAATGACAGTGGTGTTGCCGGTTGAAGGGGTGAGACTGAAAAAAAATCGTTCATTTGATTATAAAGACCACCCTTATGTATATATATGTGTTAACATTTTTATTTAATTTTTTTAAACAGAGTAATAACTGCATACATGGATTCAAATAAATCAATTCCAAAACGCAATATCTTTCATTACAATAATTTTCAACTTTTAACAGATTACCGAAAGGTACGTTTGTATGTACTTAGATATTTTTGATCAAGTGAATCGTCATATATATTTATCTTGGGCATAAAACTTCATTAAAAGGTTTTCTATTGACAATTGGTGACGAAAGTTTGTAATTATTCCTGTTCAGCTTTCTCTTCACTCTTTATTCAGCAAAAACAGCTCTTAGCAGACTTCTGTACTCTTCCCTAAAAATGTTTTCACACATGAAGAAAATATGAGCAAAAACTCACAAGCATTTCAACTTTGGGAAGCTCTCCACCATGCAATGGACGCTAGCTTACAAAAGTGACAAAAGTTTCTCTCCTTCAGTTGTGTAACATATGCATACATACATATGTACATACAACCACAGCATCCCTATCGTTGTGCGGGATAGGTCAAGCCGAGTGCTTTGCCTAAAAACGATGCCCCCGCATGTTGCTTGAAACCTTTTCGTGAGTGCTGAAGAGTCCCAGTGCTCTATTGCTTTCTTAAGCGGAGCGAAACGAAGGGATTATTCGCGAACTTTGCGTGAGTTGAACTTCGTGCGGGTGCCCATACACAGCACGAAGCGATTGACTTGGTACATACATACAAACATACTACGTAACTTTCAGCGGGTGCATGATGGGGCTGACATGACTACCCGTTGGGCAGTTCGTGTGCTCTCGCTCTAAGCGACGACTTGCAATGCAAATCGCACTTAGTTGTGCTGATAACGCGTAACGAATTGGATCAGTGCGGTTACATGAGTTATATTGTTTTGCGTGTGCGACAGAATATACGTACGACGAAATTCGCGAATAAAAAACTTTCAACGAAGTGTAAATATCCGTTTGTTTGTGCAGCGAGTGGCCCTTAATTTTTCAAATATTAATTTTTTGCACTGTGAAAATCTTCATTTGCGATCATTTGCGTTAGCGTTGCTACTGATGAGTACATGCATATATATGTAGATAATCATACATAGTACATATGTATGTACATATATGTACCATGTGTAGGTGGGTTGTATATCTCACTAAAATTTTGTTTTTTTTTGCACTGCTGATTCGCCGCTCGGTAATTGCCTGGCCGCTAGTAGGTACTTTGGAAATATAGATAATGCTCTTGTCTTCGAATTTTTATGAGGAAAACAACAACTAACTTGCCTACCGGTGTATGATTACATATGTGCATATGTATGTATATATGTATACGGATAGAATGAGCTTTCGTAGTGTAACGCGATTTGTGCAATTTGAACCGTTACCCTGTTATTGTGCTCGTCGCTTCTGAATAATTTTGAACTTGTACATACATGTGTAGATCGATCGGACACACCTAAGTATCCGCTTCTTTAAGAAGGCGACTTTGCAAATATTAAAAATATGTATAGAATTACTTTTATTTAATATGAGAACGTGATATCGTGTATTCGGCTTCGATATATGTACTTAGCTGACATTCCCCACGGATTTCGATTTATTCTGCTGAGGTGAGTAAAGTATTTAAATAGTATATGCAACTAAATAAAAAAAGTTTTAAAAAACTATTTCAAGTCGATTTTATTTTGTGACGTAGTTGGATTTATCTAAGATTTCTCCAGTTTTAACCTGGGATTTAGATCCGAGGCTAAATTCTGAATGAATGAATGAATGAATATTTCCTGAAATTCTGAGAAAACAACTAAAGAGATTTGAGAAGCTTGAATTTAGAATAAAAATATGGAACTTTCTTACAAAGTGGCATTTCAAGCCCAGCGGGTAAAAAATATAATGCTCTGGATTTCATTCATATTTAAGGTAATTGTAGTATTTTTACTAGGTTTGAAAATGTGTAGTCGATTATTTTTATAAGATGATTGTTTGTCAAATTACGGGCTTTAAAGAGTAGTATCTCTTTGACCAAAAATAACACTGGTGGTTTACAGTAAAAATGTTCTATGGATGCCACTATCCAATTCCTATGTAGAATTGCTCGGTGATTCCGAAAATCAAGTTATTTTTTTTCTTTGGGTTTGCTTCCGAGATATTTGCAATTTACCGCTATCCAGTTTAAAGCAAAAATTGGTTCCTTTTAATCTCGTATATCTCCATAAACCATATATACACCACTTTACGACAGGGCTTACTGACAAATTAATTAATAATTTCAGTTTTTTTTATTGTTTAATGAAAAAATGAAAAAAATCAAAATTTAACTGAAGAAAAATTAAAAAAACAACAGGTTCTGTGCCAAATTTTTCCATATGTACTAAAGCCTGTTCTCTTACAAAAAAAAAGCAAGTTACTGATGAAGAAAATCGATGGATAAACACGAAATAATGAGTGGTCAAATAAAAATGAGCAGGATCAAAAATCAAAATTGAGCATGAAAGAATGCTACGCCGCGTACACCTAAGTAACATGCTTTTCATACAAAAAATCTTTGCGCATTTCATTTGACCACGAGTGGCGAAACGAACGAACTCAATGAGGTACAACCAAACTCGCTATCGTCTATCCGTGCTAGCTAACTTTGTTGTTGCTTTCGCATGCAAAATTCTTCTTTAAGCGACCGGAACTCAAACATATACTACGTTTATACGCATGCATAAGTCGCTTTAATTCATTTCGACGCGATTCAAAACATATGTATAAACTGAATTTCAATTCGCTTTGAAAGAGCGAAGTGTTTTGGCTCACACTCCATTTCAAATCGGTAGTTTATTTCTCCAGCCAGTTAGAAAGAGTGTATAAACACCGCTCTCAATCAAAGCGAATTGGAGATCAGCTGTTCCGCTCAAATTTCAAATAATCGCATCAGTATTTAAAAGCTGATTAATAATAATCGTTCTTTTTCTTTGCCACGATTTTATAATGCCGAATAAAACTAGATTTTTGTCACTTTCCATTATGTTAACTTATAAAATGTCAAATGAAAACAGTTGATTTTGTTTGCTTTTGAAGACGGTTACTTTGATGCCGATATAAAGCCGTAAGTATAAACAGTAGAGCAAAATGTGTACGGTGTCAATGCGCTTTCAATTAAGTCGATCATTCTGTGCGTATAAACGTAGTAATAGCGAGCGAGAAGTGGCGAATCGATGACGGCTATTATTTCGTATTTATCCATCGATTTTCTTCATCAGTAACTTGATTTTTTTTGTTGCAACAGAACAGGCTTTTTATACAAATGCAAAAATTTGGCACAGAACTGTTTTTGTTTTTTTAATTTTGCTTCTGTTAAATTTTGATTTTTTTAATTTTTTCATTAAAAAATAAAAAAGCTGGAATGATTAATTAATTCGTCAGAAACTAAAAGCCCGGTAGGAAAGTGATGTATATACGGTTTATGTACCAGATGATTGAAATCAATGTGGATCTGCTTCTCTGTTGCTAATTATTAATATTTTGCATTTCATATTGATTTATTAAATTCAATTCAATATAATCAAAACAAATATTTCATGTACAGTTATTAACTTGAATATGATCTCAATAATCTCACGTATTCTACGTTTAAGTTTAGCGGCTGTGGCTCCGACAAAACCTCCAGGTCAAGACGAAGGCGCCGGACTGATCCTTTTTTTTGAGTGTGCGCCTTCTGACTATTTCTTATATTAAAATAGTTAAAATTGAAACCCTAGCAAATGTCTAGTATTCAAGTCAGTTCCCTGTATATTAATATAACTATTTTCGTAAGCCATGCTTTTTTAATAGCTAGCCTGATAGTGATTTTATCTCCCTTACGGCCTTTTCGCTATCGGAATTAAGTTTCGTTTTTCCAAAATTTGCTCTAGTTAACAGCTGGCCCATTGCCTCCTTGATAGCATCTAGGTATGTACCTTGATTTAGCAGAATCTCAGTTAGAAGGAGGACCAAATTTGAGGTTTATGCAGACATCTTGTTATGAAAAGAGAACGTAGAAGAGTTCGCTTATCGGCAAAAGCTGTGCGTACTTATCTTTTTTTAGGAAACTGCACTAATCTGTTCACATGAACTACTGAGGTATTCATGCAATGGTCTAGCAGCAGCATATGTGAGTTGCTGGGCGGCGCCGCTGAGGAATAAAACCGGTTTTAACTTCTACTTAATCTTTGACTGACACAAGTCAAAGAAAACAAAGTCCTTTTGATGATAATTTAATAATTTTGTTGTTTTTACTATTTAAAATTTCTGCATTTATTTCTTTATATTAATGTTATTTTTTTTATGCACTAATCTAAAAAAAACCACAATGCACGAAAGAAAAAATATTTGCTTTTGATGTTATATTCTTTTCATCAACTCC
>NW_016170546.1:0-1315 GCF_001687245.7 Rhagoletis zephyria
AAAAGCGTTGTATATTAAAAAGTTTTTTTTATATTATTTATTTCTCCCTTTAACCAATTCAAGCGCTGCTTTAGAAAGAATCTTCTCAATTGTAACTGGTGTTTAGTGCAAAAAACGGAACAAATTATCTGATGAAGTGTCAAGTTATACATGTACATATATATGTACATATAAAATAAGGATTGCTTTTGAATAAAAAAAAGTCAGTGATAGTTTTAAGAATTGGCTGTAAGTATTCAACCATAAAAACACAAAAAAAAATTTCTTAAAAGTCTTGGGTTTTAATACACACCGAAGCTAATTTTTAAACATGTTTTAAAATCCTCTTAGACGGTATCAAAAAAAGGCAGCCGTACACCCCCTCATAAGAAGTATTTTTGAAAAGCATTTACAAATTTTTATTTTTTATTTTTTTTTGAACAAGTAGTCGCCCAATTACATTTTACTTCATATTCTCGGTATCTATAGTCGGATGTTAAAGTGTAATACACCAATGTTTTTGTCTCGAGGAGGGGGGTTTTCCTACGGAAGTTCATTGACCTCATGTGCTCCATTGTGGTACTTACCCACCAGATCTCAGTTGCTACCATCCTAACGTACCGCTCTAATGACAGAAAATTAAAGACCGTCAAAAATCATTAATCTGTTTCGAAAGAAGTATTTCGATTAGTTCAGTAGAACCTGAAATAAAACACATTTTATTTTTAGTTGGACAACCATACGGAAAAAACCAAATTTTATTACTTTTCTCCGCTCGTACACAACAGTTCGTGACTTGATTGTTTTGTAACGGAAATTTTAATCCATAAAATTTCGGCGGGATTCAAGCTGGCTGTATTGCTGTCGGCTCGCGAGTTTAGATAAAATGTGGCCCATGCATTGTTCATCGGTGACCGCCATTGCAGATTCATGCACTATATGAACTAAACGCTAGGTGTTTTGCGAATGACATGGACGAGCTGTGAAAAAGATAAGTTTACCAAAGAAAAATTTATGTTTTTTCATTGTGCTAACCTGGTAATTCAATTATTTCCTTGGAATATTGTAATGCTTCGTGAAGAACTGCAAGCGTGGCGGTTCAGTCGGTTCGAATTTATCACAATTCAATAGGCGATACTAGTCTATATAAATTAGAACAAGTAATTTTTAGCAAAAAAAAACCGACTTCAACTCCCATATAAAAAAATATATATATATATATCTCATGATCCACTGATCGGATCTCAACCAGATTAGTATGGGACCGCCTCTGAGACACTACCTTTCCGATGCAAATTATCGAAATCGGTCTACGTGGTCCAAAGTTATGCGGTAA
>NW_016170546.1:1325-11930 GCF_001687245.7 Rhagoletis zephyria
AAAAAAAAAAAAAAAATATTCCGACGAACTGATAACCTCCTCCTTTTTTGGAAGTCGGTTAAAAATATGTTTTCTACATGGAAAATATTTTCTTTAATTTATAAAAATATATTTATATTACAAGTAAAGTTATTTTTTACTTTTATTTTAGAGTTTCCAATTTCAAAGTTGAACAAAAACTGAATTTCTACAAAATTTTCTACTGCTCAAATACCTTTTTGAAAAGGAATATTTCAGGTAACAGCCTTCCTTGTTTTTTTTTTTCAAAATATATTTCAAGTAGTTATTTTCAAAAAAGTATTTAAATTGTTTATAAATAGTTTTTGAAACAAAATACAACGTATTAATTATTATCTTCTCCCCCTCTTAAAAACGGAACGTCCTCGTTTCGATAAATACAAAAAAGTCTGAACAATATAATTAATACATTTTATCACTGGTGACGACCACGCATTATTTTCAAAATCTTAGTCATGAGCGGCGCCTTCCTTGCACGCATAGGTGCATGGGGAACTGCATTACATGCAGTAGCCGTGGCACGTTGCCGTGTAACTCCCACTTTGGCTGCATTTGGAGTAACGCTGGAAAACGCTGCTACACCACTTTGGCCTTTGTTCCGTACTGCACCTGTTTGCGTAGTACATTTCGTGGTGGTTTCACTACTGCATCTACAAATGCTTATCTCTTCTCGACTTCTGGCTAGTTCTTATTTTTTACGATTTACGATTTACTATAATAATTTTCTAGTCATAATTATGGACAATAATTGAAATTGATTTTTCTCTTTTATAAGGATTTTTTAAATTCTTTATCCTTTTATAAGGATTTTTTACATTTTTGAATTATATTATTTTAAATTTATTTTCCTTTTCTAAGGATATTTCTATCCTTTTTTAAGGATTATCCTTTTATAAGGATTTGCTAAATTACATACTACTATCCTCTTATTAGGATTCGTTAAATTATAATTCCTTTTACAAGGATTTTAAAATTATTTATCCTTAATAAGGAATTTTATCATTTCTAAAGGATATATTTTAATGACTTATCCTTTTATAAGGATTTTTTTAATTTTTAAGGATTTTATTTTAATATCCTTTTATAATGATTTGTTAAATAACTACTATCCTCTTATAAGGATTCTTTAAATTATTATTCCTTTTATAAGGATTTTAAAATTATTTATCCTTAATAAGGGTTTTTTATCCTTTTTAAGGACATATTTAAATTACTTATCCTTTTATAAGGATTTTTTAAATTCGTTATCCTTTTATAAGGATTTTTTTATTTTTAAGGATTTTATTTTATTATCCTTTTATAAGGACTTTTTTAAATCCCTTTTCGTTGGGCGCCAATTAGAAAAATATGTTTCCTACATGGAAAATATTTTCTTTAATTTATAAAAATATATATATATTACAAGTAAATTTTTTTTTTTACTTTTTATTTTAGAGTTTCCAATTTCAAATTTGAACAAAAACTGAATTTCTACAAAATTTTCTACTGCTTAAATACCTTTTGAAAACGAATATTTCAGGTAACAGCCGACCTTGTTTTTTTCAAAATATATTTCAAAGTTATTTTCAAAAAAGAATTTAAATTTTTTATGAATAGTTTTTGAAACAAAATACAACGTATTAATTATTAACTTTTTTTTGCAATCCCTTTTTTGAAAGCACCGTTGGCTCGATTTCAATGAAACATATACCGATTTAAAGGATATAACTCCGTCTAATCCAGAAATGTTAATACCGATACATAAGGGCATGGCATCTGACATATAGCCTAAAATTTTTAAACCACTATATCTCTAAAACCAATTATTCTGGGGAACTGAAACTTAACACAGATGCATAGATTGTAAATACCCTACTTCCGGTGAAAAATGGTAGGTACTGGGAAAATGGGCGTGTCACTTCCCATAAAAACTGAAATTCTCATATCGCTTATCTCTGGAACCGCCAATGCTAACGTCCTGAAATTTGACACAGAATCATATGTTGTCAATACCACACATACGGCGAAAAGTGGTATATTTTGGAAAAGGGTGCGTGACACCGCCCACACAAACTGAAATTCTCTGCCTATCTCTGGAACCGCTTATGCTAACGTCCTGAAATTTGATATCAATAGTGTACTTATAGCGAAAAGTGGTAGATAATGGGAAAGGGGGTGTGGCACTGCCCATACAAACTGAGATTCTCATATCGCTTATCTCTGGAACCGCCTATGCTAACGTCTTGAAATTTGACACAGCAACATAGGTTGTCAATACCGTACTTATGGCGAAGAGTCGTAGATTTTGGAAAAAGGGGCGTGACACCGCCTATACAAACTGAAATTCTCATATCGGTTATCTCAGGAACCACTTATTCTAAGGTAATGCAATTTTATACATATATAAAATCGCAAGAATCATTCATTTGGGAACCATTTTCTCCCAGATTTTAAAATCGCATTGAATGATTGTTGTTTTGTACAAAAGTTTTTAGAAGGACCAGTGTGTTTGTCTTCCGATAGGTGGCGCAGGGATGGAGAGCTATCCTAAAAAATCATATTTGTGATCAGACTTGTTTCACTTTTAAAACACATATTAGTAACATAACATTTGGTGTAACTCGGTAGCCCAATCGTGTGATGAAAGAATATTGGGCTCTGGCCCAGTCTTGATAAAAACCCGTGTGAATCCGCCATTAGAGAAGGAAATATTATCTTTTGTTGTAAACNCCTTGCACATTTCCTGCATCCATATAGCATATCCCAAATGTGCGCTCTGTAATTTCCCCAGCTTATGTTTTTAATGGTTAAAGTTTTTCAATGCAGAAACAACAATAAAGACAAGAGTAAAAATTGCAAAAAAGCGTCGGGAAAAATGCACAATAACAAACACATGAATCCAGTGGTAAAACAACCATAACAAGTCGCCGCTTAAAAGGCGCACTGCCAAAAACAAAAACAAGCAGAAGGAGGAAGAGTGCCGAAAGTTTATGGTGAAAGAAAATACGCGCGAAATTTACGCAGATTTTTCGCATCTTGCGGGTGCTAGTTTGACGTCTGTGCGCACTTGCTCACATCTAATGCAAATACATACATATGTACATATATGAATACGATGTCCTGTAGGAACTTAATAAGCTTGAATGTTAAGCCAACTGCAAAATAATTGGGAATAAAATCTATTGTTAAGCCACAGTTTATCAATAATTTAAATTAATGAGGCAATCGGAAAAGCTACTATTTACTCCTGTGAATGTTTTAGGTATAAGCTAATTCAAATTTTTTTTCGTCTTTTTATTTTTTAATGGTTATTTATTTATTTTAGTCTTTGAAAAGTGGATTTAAAATAAACAGGTAAATAATAGACAGTGGTACTTATGCTTGGATTCGCGAATAGCTCTTTTTAATAGCATTCAGTGCTGTATTTTTTGTGCAATAAAACTTTCTGTCCGCATAATTTGCAGAGTTTGGGGCGTGGATATCATAGAAGAGAGTCAATCACGAAGTAAATGAGAAAGGATTGCTGTTGAGAAAATCTATAGTTATAAAGTGACGAAAAAAAAACGTCGAAACACGTGAACTTAATTTTGGGTCCAGATTACGGATCCGTGTATAGTTTTTCTAGATCAAGTTATTTTTCAAAGATATTTTCATTTTAATTTGCATTGTGAATGAAAAAAGGTTCTAGTTTTAACAGGGAAAAAATTACAATCTAACAAATCTTGTGTACATTTTTTTTCAGTTGGATAAATAAAAAAGTGGTGAATGATGAAATGATATATGAGCCGTTTATTTTGAAAGTGGCATAAGTCACTTCATACCTATTGTTCTTAAATGACCGGCTACTTGTAACCGAATGCATCTGTAAATCGCTTTATCGTCATAAACTAACTACAAAACCTTCTACCTTTCGTTGTGACTTATGCCACTTAAAATGCCAAAATAAACGGCTCATACATATGAGCAGGAAAGAATGTTACTCATACGCCATGTACGACTAGTATGAATATGGCCATGTAAATACTAGTATGGGCTGTGAGTAACATTCGTCCTTGCTTATAGATATATCCCACAACAAAATGGAAAATCCGGCTACTGGAGGGGGTAGTTTTAATAAAAGGCCTATAAGCTCCTTAGAGGAGAAGGTAATTACGCTGACCGGCTGGAACTTGCACCTAAGGCCTTCTAGTTAGGTTAAGCTTCGGTGGAAGACAAGAGCAGCTGATACTAATACCGATACTAATGTTTATCCGATATTTTTAAAGCGATACTTTAAATAAGTACCATATCGATGCTTTGGCCTCAATATCCTGTCCCTAGTTGGAAAGAGTGACATGTTTACAAAATTTTACGGCATAAAATCGAAATTTTATGTAATTTGTATCTCGTCAACTGTCCGCCGGCGGTTACAAATTATCTAACTCTCGATCATGATATGATCATGAATTTCAAATATTTCGGCTTGTACCTAACTTCTCAAAACCCCTACACGACGCTCACGAGCGAAAATCGCCTGGCTATGAAATGTCATAAGAAAACGCTCCTTTATTTTCATTTACAAATACTATTCCAAGAACGAAAAATGATAATGAAGATGGCACAACGCCGAAACCGGTTTGTCTCCAAACCAAATTTGACAAGGGATGACGGAAAATCGTTCCACATTACCTCACACTGCTACCCTGTCAGAAACACCAACAACGAAAATGAGAATATTCCAAATTATTTCAGTGGCATATGAGCGCAAAAGTACGTTTCCACGAGCCCCAAATTTAGTAGTTTGNATTCCAAATTATTTCAGTTGCATATGAGCGCAAAAGTACGTTTCCACGAGCCCCAAATTTAGTAGTTTGAATATTCTCAATTTCACCTTTGTGATATGTTTCTCAATTTGGCAATAGAAAACAAGTAAAGAAGTGTAACTGGCTAAACAGAAAGTAGTACCACAGCCACAAGCTATTTCGCTCGCTACATAAGCTACATCAGAAATAATAAACCATAACCACAGCTACATATTTTGGGCAGTTTAGAGCATTTAGAATATTTTTACTTTTGACAGCACTTGCTACATACCACTTGGCTAACAATTCGTAAATGATTGGAAACCGAATAATTTTTTCGAATCTCACCTTTGAAGACGAATGTGGAATAGGTTTGTATTCGATTCGAGAACGTGGCCATTCTCCAGCAAAATGGAACCTTAGTTATCCAATATATTTTCCCTTCATTATGAATTCGAATTACAGCCCATTATCGAATTGAAATTTTAATGAGTGAGAGTGATTGTCTTATAAGTATTTCCTTTCGAGAATGAGCTGGATTTCACTTTCTCTCTTGTAACTATGGTTTCCATATTTTTTGAAACTGTCTCGAGTGTATTTCCGATGTACTACGAACTTTGCAAAACTAAAGCTGGAAACGACGGGCTACGGACCACAGCTGTCAAATTATTTTAACACGTACTCTTATGTAGATAATTATTTTGGCGACGCCACGGCAACACTGCAACTAGCCAAAAATATAGCTGTGGCCAGATTGGATCTATTTATATTTTTCTAGCGACAGATAAGATTCTTCCTCTTCTTTTATGTCAAACCCAAACAAATTCATGTGTTGCTGCCGCGTTCAAAAAAATCATGTCGCCGTCGACAAGGCGTTTAGAATATGTAGATAAAACCTTAATGTCGTGTCGTGTGGTGATGTCGTTTTCGATGTGTTCAGAGCTTATGGCTGGTTATTAGATCGTTTTTAGTTCGTTATGCATATTGGATATCGAAGGTCATTTTCGAACGTTCACCACAATGTTTTTTGGGAAATAGAGAACCAAAATGTCTTTGAAATTGGTTTTCAAATGGAAATTTCAAATGGAAATTGATAGTCGAAATTGCCCAATTTGAAGCTCGTCGAAACGTACTTTAAAATGCCAGAAATATCGAACTATTTTCCTATCGAGATTGCCACTCAGCCTAACCTAAATAAAACAAAAATTACAAAGCAAATTATATTTGGGAACGTTTAGTATCAGGGTTAGAACTACGGCAAGCTTAAATCGGAGTAAATGACACGAAAAATCGTAGCAGAAAATAAAGTTCCGTAGTAGATTTGTATAGGTTGCTTATTTACTGGAGAACGTCATGATCCTAAGACACTTTTTTTTTAGTTAAGCATGCAAAATGGCTGCCGATCCTTATTTTATATTTGCCGAAATATGCGTTACGCTATCGTCACATTGTTTCTCTGGAATTTTACCCTATAAACCTTAGACCCTACATTCTCTCTTTAGCCAAAGTAAGGGACGAAATGGATTTTTAACGACAGAGCTATCATCTAATATTTCAAGCAAGTGTTGCATATTTTAGCGAAGGAGTGGATAAAACTATCTTCAAAATGGCGTTTCAACTATTATTATCGTGGGGAAATTACGAAAGTTATGCCGCTTCCCAGAAAGAATACCTTTAAGAGGCATATTTATGTCTAGATATAGTATGTTCTATATAAAAATACACATTAGTCTAATATTATTTATATCATACCTTAAAAATTACCTGAATTCATCAATTCGTGTTTGTACTAAAAAAAAACAATTATATTTTNCTACCTTTAAGAGGCATATTTATGTCTAGATATAGTATGTTCTATATAAAAATACAAATTAGTCTAATATTATTTATATCATACCTTAAAAATTACCTGAATACATCAATTCGTGTTTGTACTAAAAAAAAACAATTATATTTTGTGTTTTTTTTTTATTTTAGATACTGCAAAAGGCGTAATTTATTATTTTGGAATTAAAAACGTAGCAGATTGTAGGTAAAGCGGAGTAGCGTAGTAAATTTAAAATTTTTTCTAAAACCGTAGCAAATCTACTACGATCGTAGTAAAGTTCTAACCCTGTTAAAGCTATTTCCAATTACTATTTGAACTTCCAATTAAATTCAGTCAAATCTGTCATCCGCGCTGTTTCTTTAAGGGGTTCTGATTCGTATTTGTACTCTGGCATCAGAATATTAACTACTAAGTAAAATTTTGCTTGACAAAACGACATATACTTTAAGTCGAAAGAAGTCCCTTTTAAAGTATTAAAATCGGAAACTTTTACTAAATCTTAGCAAACACTTACACTAATTGACTGTAATTATTTTTTACTGCCTTGCGTTTCTTTTCAGTAAAATGGGTATTCTAAGGTTTCTTTTTTCACTCAATATTCATTTACTTCACTTGCCGTCAAGGGCAGGAAAACCTTGCACCGTCTTAGCGTGTAATGTGCCAACAAAGGCAGGAAGCAACAAAGCACTATGCATCAACAATATCATTATCAGCAGCATAAAGTAATGCTTAGTTGCCTCAACTGAATTAGAGTAAGTAGCTGCAACTACTGTTCTGCTGAGTGCATATGCCAAGTAGCTTAGTCAGTGCATCTAAATATGTATACATATATATTTATTATAAGTACTTTCATTTTTCGCAAATCACAAACGACGCAAACCTGGCGCGAAAATTTCAACATCGTTGCATTGCTCCTAGCTAGGAGCCGCACACAACTGACACCGCTCCCAGCTGGCTCGCAGTTGGGCCAGTTGTTNTTGGAATTAAAAACGTAGCAGATTGTAGGTAAAGCGGAGTAGCATAGTAAATTTAAAATTTTTTCTAAAACCGTAGCAAATCTACTACGATCGTAGTAAAGTTCTAACCCTGTTAAAGCTATTTCCAATTACTATTTGAACTTCCAATTAAATTCAGTCAAATCTGTCATCCGCGCTGTTTCTTTAAGGGGTTCTGATTCGTATTTGTACTCTGGCATCAGAATATTAACTACTAAGTAAAATTTTGCTTGACAAAACGACATATACTTTAAGTCGAAAGAAGTCCCTTTTAAAGTATTAAAATCGGAAACTTTTACTAAATCTTAGCAAACACTTACACTAATTGACTGTAATTATTTTTTACTGCCTTGCGTTTCTTTTCAGTAAAATGGGTATTCTAAGGTTTCTTTTTTCACTCAATATTCATTTACTTCACTTGCCGTCAAGGGCAGGAAAACCTTGCACCGTCTTAGCGTGTAATGTGCCAACAAAGGCAGGAAGCAACAAAGCACTATGCATCAACAATATCATTATCAGCAGCATAAAGTAATGCTTAGTTGCCTCAACTGAATTAGAGTAAGTAGCTGCAACTACTGTTCTGCTGAGTGCATATGCCAAGTAGCTTAGTCAGTGCATCTAAATATGTATACATATATATTTATTATAAGTACTTTCATTTTTCGCAAATCACAAACGACGCAAACCTGGCGCGAAAATTTCAACATCGTTGCATTGCTCCTAGCTAGGAGCCGCACACAACTGACACCGCTCCCAGCTGGCTCGCAGTTGGGCCAGTTGTTGCCGTTGAGGCAATTTTCTACTATCTACCACCTGAGTGTGACAGTAAAGTGACTGCAGCGAAAGTAGTCGCAGAGTTTAAAGTGCATATTGCAAGTGGGAGAAGCAGAGTACTGACTAAGGCAAGCATGAAGGACACAACATTTGCATAACAACGGCAAGTACATGCATACGCGCCCACTTAAGGACTAGAAAGTGCTGAACAACGCAGAAATTCAAGTGAATGTTTGCGGTGTACTCATAGCTTTAGATGAGTATGCAAGCTGCATCGCTTGAGAAAGCAATCTTACATGCGTTTGTACGTGTGCGGCTTATAATGGAAATTTACTATCTTACGCTCGAATGCACATGCCACATCATGCGACAACCGCAACGGCCAGAGGATATGTGTCGACGAATTTCAGATTCTTTGGCGAGGCAGTTGCAGTTATATATGAAGATTGCTGGCAACAACTCAGTTAAGATGCTGCGATCGGGTTGTTACGATTGAAAGAAGGAACATTAGCGAAAGTGCCAAAAATGTGTTATGTTCAAGTTTCGTTCATAAAGGAGTAAATTATGAGTAAATCGATAGAGGAGTATTGAAAAAGATAATTTAGCATTACATTTCTTATTTCTGCAGCGCCAAAGCCAAGTAAGCACAAACCAAAATAACAAAAAAAAATTAATTTTGGGTCGTAGATTACACTGTGCTACGAAAAAAATCACACGAATTACACCGGAAGCGAAACCTAGTGTAGGTTGTAGCTATGGTCGAGTGCAACATGAAAATAGGTTCCGTATAGTTCCTCTATTTTTTTTATTTTTTTAAAAACAACCGTTATGTTTGTACATGATGCACTTATCTATTGACAACCTGCCTATTTTTCATACGATTGTAAAAACCAAATATATTTTGAAAATACCATTTATAGACCTTTAAAATGATGTCTACGAAATTTGCCAAATATGTAGTATTTACCTATAAGAACATTTATTTGTGAAATAATGTATACCTTGCTTATTATAATTGCAGAAATTTAAGCCAAAATACGGCCTTGAATTTAAATATGTGTATGTACCAAATTGTTTGAGCAGTGCGGCTAAGGAATCCATCAATATTTAATCAAAATTGATTTACACAATGACTCTTTGGCAAATATTTTTTTTTTCATATATATGGTGCATTCGATAAATAGTTATATTTCAATACATTTCTGTGAAATCCTTTGCGTGTACTTCTTTTATTCAAATAAAATTTGCTAATTTCTATACTTTATATTAGAGCTCTCGATTTTGTTCGCACATTTTCAAACAGCCCGGGTATATGAGCAGCGAGTACTCGCACAGTTGTTCAATGCTCATTACTCGAAAATTTTCGAGCATGAGCTCGAGCAGATCGAGTTTTTTCGAGTAATTTGAGCAATGTTTTTTTTATTATATTGACATTTTTGGTAGCAACTTTTTAAATTTTTGAAATTATTGATATATAATGCAAAGATTGTTACATTGGTATTTAATAATATAATTTATTTAACATGAATTAGAAAGTAGCTGCTGACAAATACAATTTACAAATTCTCTTTTGTTTATGAAATTGTTCAAAAACTCGAAAATTTTGAACAAACATTTGAGCAGTTGAGCAATGAACGAGTTTCGAGCGAGTATCGAGCTACTCGCATTGCTCGATACCCGGGTATCTAGAGCTCTACTTTATATTACTTTGGCATTGGACGTTTGTTTTAGGAATGTGTTTATAATTTTAATGCTAATGGAACCTTTTTTCGGCACTTATATTTTTTTATTTGCTTCATTTTAGCACTTTTTTATCCTCAATATGGCACTTCATATCTAAATATAGTTGACAGGCCTGATTGCGAATGAAAAAAATCCAAACTACATATAACATGGAAAAAGTTACTCATACGCCATGTACGATATGACGTATGAATATTATTCGGCCCTATTATGGTTGCTCCGTCAGAATTGGAAAAGACCTCTCCGAGCCGTTCGCCACAAAACGGGGTTTCAGACAGGGCGACTCCCTTTCATGTGACTTCTTTAATCTGATGTTGGAGAAGATAATAAGAGCTGCAGAACTGAACCGCTCAGGAACAATTTACTACAAGAGCGTGNTCAATATCGATAGTAACATCAATAAAAATATCGAATATAAAACCTATAAAAAAATCTATAACAATATCGATAGCAAAATCGATAAAAATATCGGTAACAAAACCGATAA
>NW_016170546.1:12600-15655 GCF_001687245.7 Rhagoletis zephyria
TGCGATGGAAAGATCAGGTGGAGAAGGACTTGGCTTCACTTGGCGTTTCCAATTGGCGTCAGTTGGCACAGAGGAGAAACGACTGGCGTGCTTTGCTGAACTCGGCCAAAATCGCTTAGGCGGTTACAGCGCCAAAAAAGAAGAAGAAGAAAAAGATTATGGTTGTCGATATTGATGTAAGTTTTTCTCAAAAAATAGCCCTCGCAAAGTCCCTCGAGGAACACCTGTCCTCAAAAATACTGTGGTCAGCGTAGCTGGAGTTGTACTTGCAGGGGCTATTTTTTGATGAAAAGATTACATCGACGTCGACAACTATAACAGAGCCGATTATTTCCTGCTGCTATTTCAATACAAAAAATTATTGGAAATTTTAATTTCACCATTCAAAACATTTTAAGATATGCATCGAAATTCATCGATAGTAGTTTAATTTTTTAGAAAAGAACAGACTTTAATTAACAAATGAAAACAAGGAAATACTTCTCAAGATTTTGGTTTTTTTTCCTTGTTAAAGCTTGAACTCTTTTTTCCTAAAAAATTAAATATCTTGCGAAAATTACCTAATCTTAAAACAAAAACGGTGCATAGATCCATAATCTAAAACTCAAAATTAAGATCTCGTTTTTCGCCGTCTTTTTGAATTATTTCAAAGCTTGAGATTTTCCCGACAATGTAATATGCGATGTGGTTATTTATGGGGAAGGATTTCGAATATGTATAATTTAATAAGGTTTTGTATATTTGGTATCAAATCGACGTGATCTTTCTATAGTNTGAGTAATAAGGTTTTGTATATTTGGTATCAAATCGACGTGATCTTTCTATAGTTACACAATTAAATATGTACATGAAATATTAAAAGATTGAGGTCAAACGGTTGGTGTTTCAAAATAAGAGGGTTAGAACCTACTTAAAAATATTATAATGAATTAAATAAATAAATTGCGTTAAATAAAATCATGTGTTTGACCGCTAATAACTTTTGAACCTCATCACTAAAATTGGCATAGGATTGGTTCTTCCCCCAGACTGGTAATCAGCATGGTTTTACTGGCAATGGACGGTGCTGCCATTTAATTTTTAAATCAAGTACAAAATTGAGCAACAGAATATGGATGCCAAATGAAAGGTGTTTGAAAAAGTTGGAATGCAAAATAATCTTCAGTGCGAGTTTCTTCTGCCAGTTAATATTTGACTAGCGCCATCAGCCATTACTGCGATCCATTTTTAATATTTTTCATATTGCAGACATTTGTATTACTTTTAATATTAGCTTGAGTTCCCTGATGTTACTACTGAATGCTGTTCCTGAAAGACTGGCCATTCTAATAGCATAGGAAAGAGTGTTTTTGCCACAAATTTTTAGTTAAAATATTCACAATTCAACGCAATCCGAACGGCACGCTCTTTGTTTTCTTCAGCACTTTTAAAATGTAAACAGTCGCTCCTCATGCAAAGTTTTATCGCCACATCCATCTCCATACAATAAGTGCTGTTCTGTTTATGAAAGGGAACTTAAATCGAATTCTGCTATTCAATATACATATGTACATAAACTGCACTTATGTTTATATGCTGATATACTGGCATATGTTTGTGTATACATTAGTGTGAGGTGGTGATTCCGCATCGCTTAACAAACGGGTAACCTCACAAGAAGGGGCGCTACCACGATGACGCTGCTGCTAGTGCGTGTATGCCGGCAGCTGACACTTTAGCTGCTTAAGCGCACAAGCGTAGATTTGGCAAATCAGATAGGCGGAAAAATGATCCTGACGTACTACGTGTGGTTAGGCTTCACAAAACTATCCGGAGATTTAAATAAAACAGGTTTAAAGGTACGCAGGATAATCACACCTGTTTTATTTTTCATTTAAGCAAGTGTTGCTATTTTATAGTTCTTTATTGCTGTTACATTCGTGGGAGTCGTAAAAAAAAAGTTTGCAATATTCCCACTCGTATGAAAGCTTACTTCAGAAAGATTTTTGATGCATATCAAAGTTATGACGCAAATACGATTTTGGTTAATTTCTATGGCGGAAATTTTAATGACGCTAAAATCCTTTCCAATAAAAAACGGTCTAATGTACATACCTTGAACATATAGATATAAGTATGTGTGCGCCTGAAAGTTGTCCCATCAATATTTTACAAATTCGTATGCATATTTCAGGCAACTAGACACACACATTCTGAATGCAACTGCGTCTGTGTTTGTGCATCAATTTGTCGAGGAAACGAGTTTATAACTTCACTCCTCAGTTTGACCCATTTTCTCATAAAACTTGCATTCTTGCGCACTGTTCTTTCTCTTTTCATTTTTTATCATTTGTATATGCACGTCTTTTTTATTATTATTTTGTGTAAGTTTAGTATTTACTTTTAAATATTTTAAAACACTCTACGTGCGTGGTTTTCCATTCCCAGGGGTTTTGTGTCTTAACAGGTTGTAGATAAAATATTGCATATGGGTACCTAAACATACATGCATGTAAATTGCATTCATGGTCTTTCATGTGCGCTAGTTTGTATGTGTGGGCATGTTCCTGAGTTTGGATGCATAAATTTTACTTCACGTTGATGCATTGCACTGAATTTTATAGTAGTTTGCGGCAGTCAGCTGTAACGCATAAACAAGCGATTGGACACACATGCATAACAACATGCAAATATGTATATGGGGCATTTCACCTCAAGTGACCCAACTTTTGAAATCTATGTCTTCCGATCAGAATGAAATTTGCACCAAGGTTAGTCCTAAAAAATAGTAGTTATGACACGAAATTTCAATGGGATCGGTCAAACACACTCCGAGTTGGAGGGTCTAGAATTTTGACATTTTGGTCAAACGGCCATTTTTTCGCATCCATATAACTAATTACCTATTGTATTTAGAAAATTTTTTCAGGAATGTTTTCGATAGATTTCTCTTCAGTCTTTACAAATTTTATTTTTTTTTAAATTAAAATGAATTTCTTTTAATTTTTTTTTTTTAAATAAAAAATTATTTTTATGTTTTTTTTCAAAAAGGGGTATTTTATTTTTTATTTTTTTT
>NW_016170547.1:0-3488 GCF_001687245.7 Rhagoletis zephyria
AGTTTATACTTAGTACTATATTGCTCAAATATAAATATTAAAAGCAATGAAATTCTAAGTAATGGGACGACGCTGAAGAAATGTGGTTTGGAAAGCAGTAAATTTTTACAAAAACTTACTATGAGATTTGAAATTGCCTAAACCACTGCTCTTAAACTACGAGTATTAGGAGTACTTACATAGATAAACACTACTAGAGGCATACATATGTACATACAAACATCTGCATAAAAAATTTACATAAATTAACAAACAAGCTGTCCTAATTTGATTATATCTGACAGTTTCCTTTTATACTTGCAATTATTTTTGCATGAAGCCTAAATGTCTCCATTTAATACAAATACTCTATGTACGCACACGAGCAGCACTTCCAAACTTTTGCAAGCTAGAGTGTTGAACGAACAACTTTTATCTGCTTTTTTTTTGTTTTTTTTTTATTTTTTATTTTGCTTGTGCCACATTCAATATGCCTAACGCTTTTGGTCCCAACATTAACACCAATTAGCCGACTGCAATATATTTTCCATTGAGTTAGTCTGTTGAAAAGTGCTTTTAATTAAAACAAACGCTCAACAAGGGAGCTTTAAAGCATAAACATTTGCTTTTGCAAGCAGAAAGATATACACTCGTTAAAACGAATAGAACGCTTAGATACTAGTTGTTTGTGTTGTACATGAGTACTACTTGTGTGTGTGTGAAGTGTTGAACTTGAGTTTTTCGTCTGTTGCTTTATGTAGAAATAAATTTATCCGCATGCATTTGTGTTTTCGAATAAAATATTTCAATGATTTTTTAATTGAACTTGGTAGAGATTTTTATAAATATTTAAAGCTGCCGGATGCACACTGACTGTTGTCAAAATTGATAGCTATTCTGGTTATACCTTGCACAAGAGAATTGGCTGGGAAACATCTTTTATTATTCTAGTTTCCAAAAAAACTGAATTAACAAGTTTTCTTCTTCTTTTCGTTTTCATTTCCATATTTACTCATGACCGTGCAATTTTTCTAAAAATTTAGATCGAAATCGCCCAAATTAAAAATTGATGATGTTTTCAAATAAATCCTCTTTATTTTACAATAGACAATTTATTAAAAACCTTCAAATTGGGTTCTTTTTACCACTAAGTGCATAATTGCAAGAAGTATAAAATTAACCAGCCTAATTACACAAATGCGACACCAGTAAAATAATTTACAGCAATAGTTATGCGATTTTCTATAAGGTTTAATTCTCATAATTGAGGTAAGAGCAATTATCACCATTCTATTTCAACATTGGTTTTCATCAACTTCTGAACATAATAATTAGACGGCAAGATTGAAAAAAATGTCAAATAGTAACCATTTCATTCTTCGGGGAAATGTGAAAAAATATCGGCCAACCTGGCTACACTGCTGCTAAACAGGGCCACTGTTTGAGAGAAATCTTCTTTGGACGTGTTTCGGCATCCGACCTGATTCCTGTTTCATCAACTGCGTTCGACCGCCTTACTTTACCTTCGGGTATAGCCTATCACTCAGGACCGTACAAATTAGATTCTTTTGTGATACTTTATGAGTAGACAATTTCTTTGTAAACGTCATTTATAAAGGATTCTAAATACATTTTTTTTTCATAAGCAAGCCGGAAAGTTTTACTTTTGATCCGAGACCTGCCTCCTATTTAAAGATTAAGGAGCCTAAGCTATTCTCTATCTCGAAGAACAGTCAATGAAATATCCTTTGGCCACCTTTCGGCCAACTTCATGATTCTCCGCCCGTAGAAAGATTTTTCTTTCGTGGCGGAAAGCTGAACAACGTACTTGTTTACCGCCTCACATGAATGGAGCATTATTTCACACGAGAATCAGTGGATACTCTGACGGGGCAAAGTCAGGCGAGTAAGCTTGGTGTGGCAAGACTTCTTACCTCTGCACCAATAATTGTTATATTAGTGGTGGTTCGCTATTTCCTCTCTTCACTCCGCCCTCGCTCTTTTCCTATTTACTACCTAAGAAGAAACTATGAATTTTCTTACTTAAATTTTGCATAACGACTCAGCAGCAAATACAAAAGTAAAAATATTTACCGCTGCACGACTATATGCAACTAATATTTTGTAATACATTTCCTTTCCCTCTCAATATACATACATATATATGTATTTAGTATTAATTTTTAAAGCTTTACCACAAGTAGAATTTTAGTAACACAAATAAGTTTAATTTTAAGAGAATTAGGAATCTCTTGTTTTTAAATTGCTACTATAGAAGTAAATATATTTAAATTTAGCTTCAAAAATGCTTTGTAGTCTTGTCAACCACACAGCAAATATGTCCGCTTGCATTATTAAATATACATGGCTTCTTGCTCAATCAGTATTTACTTGTATTTGCTCTTACTCCACTCTGTAGGATAAAAATCAGGAAGCATTTACTCAATAGCTTTGTGTAAGTACATGCAGACATACATAGTTATATGTATGTGTATGTACGTAGATTTAAAATGCATGAGCATACAATCCTTTACAGAGACCACAAAATACTTGCAACAGCTGTCAGATTTGATCATACACTCTTTATATAGCCAACATGCCAGTCAGTCAGCCAATCAACCGAGCGTATACGCAACATTTGGCTTTAGTAAGTTGGTAGCCATAAGGCACTCATACGCCCTGGCAAACGACATCGGTTTGCTTGAATGCAGTTTATTCTAGATTTTAATTGCATTTGTCTTAAGCCAGTGATATTTTAATATCTTTATTCTGATCGCATCGCATAAAATGAGTCCAAAAATATTCATTGATATATGTATGTAAAGTGTACGCTGAGCTAAGTCATACCAAAGGGCAGGGATATAATTTGAATGAAGAAAGGTAATCAATGGTTCATAGAGTTTGTAATTGTAATTTGTAAAATAGGTGCGAACCTAAATACTAAATGCATTACTGAATTCAAACAGCATTTTCCTCTATTTCCAACTCGCTTTAATGCTTAATTCAATAGTGAGTTCTTCTTTGTGCACAAATATGTATTTATGCGTACATATTGCACATAATTTTGCTGCAAGGATGCACATACATACGTACACACTTTCGTATAGCTTTGTTGCATCCTCCTGCCATTGTGTCAACATAAATCTTTGACACAAAGCAATACTAGCCTTAACGTCCTTAACGTGGCAGCCATTCGATAGATTAGTACTTAAGAAGACAAGAGTCACAGTCTCGGTATGCTGTGCGCACGTGTGAATGCAAGCGCAGGCACACATACATACATACATACATACACATCTCATCCTTGCGCTCGTTGGCCTTTCCTGTTTTGCCTGGGCATTCTGAAACACTGCGTGTAAATATTTGGAAAACAACTACAACAGATATTCGAGAGCAACAATGCATTTGCAATGTCAAATAGCCTTGCAATATCAGCGACGTCGTAGTTGCCGGCAGTGGGTACCGCAAACCATCAACAAAGTCTGCAATTTATGGCTATTATCTCTTGT
>NW_016170547.1:3692-15646 GCF_001687245.7 Rhagoletis zephyria
TAGTGAGTTCTTCTTTGTGCACAAATATGTATTTATGCGTACATATTGCACATAATTTTGCTGCAAGGATGCACATACATACGTACACACTTTCGTATAGCTTTGTTGCATCCTCCTGCCATTGTGTCAACATAAATCTTTGACACAAAGCAATACTAGCCTTAACGTCCTTAACGTGGCAGCCATTCGATAGATTAGTACTTAAGAAGACAAGAGTCACAGTCTCGGTATGCTGTGCGCACGTGTGAATGCAAGCGCAGGCACACATACATACATACATACATACACATCTCATCCTTGCGCTCGTTGGCCTTTCCTGTTTTGCCTGGGCATTCTGAAACACTGCGTGTAAATATTTGGAAAACAACTACAACAGATATTCGAGAGCAACAATGCATTTGCAATGTCAAATAGCCTTGCAATATCAGCGACGTCGTAGTTGCCGGCAGTGGGTACCGCAAACCATCAACAAAGTCTGCAATTTATGGCTATTATCTCTTGTAGCTTTTGTTGCGCTTGTAATGCTCGATTTCTGTTTTGTTGTTGTTTTTTGGTTGTTGAATAAATGCTTGCTTTAATTATGTAGGTGTTCGGCATTTTTGGCTGACTTTTTGTGAACTTACATACTTTACATACTATATCCGCCATATCAATCACTTTTACTTTTAAATATTTAAAAAAAAAAATTTGAAAATATATAAATGTATATTTTTTTCGATTAATACCCACAATCGATACTAAACACTCAACTGGATCGTATAATATATAAATTTTTGTCTCGATTGGAGTCGGTTAAGATGTCTGAAAATTGGACCTCTGTTCGAGACGCCTTAATTTGAATACTTAAAGACAAATATGGAGTGAATATGCAGTTGAAAAAAAGTATCAAGATAAAGTTAAAGATAAAGGTAAAGGAAAAGGGAATAATAAAGAGATAAATATTTATAAACATGAAGAAAAAGACGATAGAGACAAAGGTATACATATGCACATAGAGAAAAACATTGGAAATAAAGATAGAGACATAGAGAAAGTTAAAACTCAAGAATGATATATGTTTTGTTATAGTGTTATGTTATTGAATATCATGTTATTTTATGCTATTTTGTGTTATTATGTGTTATGCTATGTTTTGTTATGTTATGCTATGTTATGTTATGTTATGTTGCGTTATATTATGTCATGCTATGTTATGTTATCTTATGTTACGTTATGTTATGTTATATTAAGTTATATGTAACTCCAATAAGAAATACTTTTTCAAGGCAACAAGACAGCTACGCAATTAGCAGCAAAATACGGATCACCGCCGCCATTTTTGTAGTATACAAAGCAATTATTCTTAAAAACGAAAACATAAACTCAAATTATATACCCATAAAAAATCTGTAACACTCATGTTTGTTGTACACTCTCCTATGAATGTATGCATGACTTACTACTGGCTGACTATTTTCAGTTTACTCGTAGGGAAATAGTGCCCTCCTTATGCACTTAACCCACTTAACTTTGCCGCTTTTGAAATTGTAGTTCAAATTTTTACCAGACTATATCGCAGACATATGTATACATATACATACATAAGTAGTATGAATCTTCTGTAAAAGTCCCAGACTGAATGTCCTGATTTCAATAGCTTTTCGTGCAATCCGTTTAGATAATTTCTCTTTTTTTCACAACTTCACGTTCATTGAAATGCATTTATGTATGTGTGTGTGTGCATCCATCATATGTATCTTTTTCCCTGTTCAGGAAAAAAATTTTTACAGAAATTTTAATCTTATAACAAGGATTTACAGCCCAACTTCTTTAGTTGCTCGGAATGGTATAAGCAAAAATAATTCTGTTGTTGTTGTAGGCTAGTCGATCGATTATGTTTGTGACAAAGAATTAAATCTAAGCGATATGTTCTTCCCTGAAGTTGCTAAGGTGATTTGTAAAACATTGGGCAAAACATTTGGCAAAACCTGCAGATAAAATTAATTTTTCTTGATTAAAAACACAATCGATCGACTAGCCTTCAACAACAACAATAATATATATAGTATGTTCGATCAACAACTTACTTGGAAATACTAATTCTGTCTACGTATTTATTTATGTAACTATGTGCCTATATCTGTATGTAAAGATGCCCTGCAGAATAAATTCAATTACTCACCTATCTTTCATTTTCTTTCTCTTTCTTTCAGGTAAGCAATTGAAAACTTTTCTTCACAATGGCATAAAATATAACTTGCAGTAAGTTGAATTTTTAAAATGTATCTCTTTAAAGCATAGTCCAGTCAAATTATGTAGATAAACAAAGCAAGTTTACACAAATTCGCAGCTCTATGCCAGGAACCAGGCACAGCTCATAGGAAAACTATTACAAATAAAACCCCAAAAGTTCCTCAATGGTTTGTCATGTACTCAAAAAAAGAAGTATTCAAGGTCAAAAGACAGCACTTTTTCTCCCGGATACGCATTTGCCGTTATATACAAAAATTGCTTGTTCTGCGGGCTTAAAGAGCGTTTATCCTCGTTCAAGTAAACCAAATTTACCGGCTGTTTAAAGAAGTAGAGGTTTTCAAAATTTTCCAATCCGAAAATCTGCAATAAAAATTCCAAACTTTTAAATTAGATTTCTAGAAATATTTTGAAAGTTTAGTAAACAGTACAAGTTTAAAGTAGCTAAGAGTTACCGTTGATTTGTAGAAAATTTTTTTGTTGAAGGTGTTGCTCATACATATTCCTCCATATAAAAAAAGCAAAACAAAATTAAAACAAGTAAAGAAGTATAATTTCGGGCGAAACCGAAATAAACATAATTGTAATTAAAAAAATGAAGTCACGGAGTTGGACCAGTAAATAAAATTTGAGCTTGAAACCTCCAAATAAAAGTTATAAAATTAAAATTGCGGTATAGTTTGCAAAACAAAATTTATAAATCAATTAGTTCCGCAATTTCTCTAACAACCATGAAATTCCATGTGATATCAAATATTAAGTTCACATAAGTTCACCGCCACTCCAACTGCTTTGTTTAAGACTAACACTATGTATCTAGACGTATAAAAACAATAAAGAGCAACACCAACTGACTCTATAAACTCAAAATTCTTGTTGCTCTCCGCTCAAATTGTTTCTGATTATAAATAAAGTGTCAAAATTCAGATTTAATGAAGCTTATTTTTCATACCATAAAAGTTTGTGTGTACGCTCCTGCACTATAACAACTACACATGCACATACAATATATACATACAAGAAAACAGCAGCGTCAATCGCTGGCAACTCGCACTCTGCCCCCAACAGATTTCAGCGGCGGGATGTGCACGTGGGTATGCTCTATCCGCCTACACTTCCGTGCTATGGCTATCTGCTTCATTGGCTCACAACGCCACTATCCATGTAAAATGCTGTAAATAACAAATTTAAGATTTTGCGGGAGAAGGAAAACACTTTTTAAATAAACATAGAAAATTCTCTCCATTAGCTGTTCACCGCTTACTAACATTTGTCGTATTATTTAATATTTAACTCTAAATTAAATTGTGAGCGCTAATGTAGTTTATAAAAAACCAAAAACTATTTTAACAAGAACGCAGCTAATGTATTCTGCGTGTAAACAATGGTAATTTTTGAAACTTGCTGCATACTTTTAGGGGGAGTGTTGTGCGCATAACAAACTACGCCAACTATAATAAATCAACTTAATGAACACATTTTGACATCCGAGGTATTGTCAAGCGTTGCTTTTTAATAAATGCTGTTTAACTTTACTTACATTTACTCTTACGGATGAAAATATATATTTGATCTATTTGTATGGGAGAAATGAGCGCTTAAATAAGTGTTCAGCTGGAAGAGTGAATGAGCGCGAATTTCGCCAGCAAGTATGTTGGTGTCACCCTACAAAGTTCGAAATTTAGCTTATTTGCACTTAAAAATAAGCGTTGGGCGGATATGGATGCTAGATAGCTGGCAATCGAGATGAGTACAGACAGCTTTCGGGTGTAGTGAGACGAGGTGAGACGCCCAGATACACACATATGTATGAATTATGCACGTAGGTACACATACATATATGCCTGAGTTTGTGCATTTCATATTTGTTTGCATTACAAAATTATTTATTAAGTTGTAAGCTCTGGTGTGGGAATGACAATTTGTTGAACGGCAGTCAACGCAACAACCGCACAGACAGCACGCAAATACATGTGTATATTAGAGTGGTTAAAAAATTTTTCTTATTACCCCAAATTATTGTTATTTGTGAGAAGAAAAAAAACGGAAAACGTATTTTTTTTTGTTTTATGAAAGAAAAAAGCATATTTTCGGGCACTAGGCCCATTCTAACTGTCTAAGACAGGTGTGTAATTAAGGGAATATTCCCCAATAATACCAGAATAATTACATATTTAGTTGCATTTTAACATGTCACGAAAATAAAAAAATTTAAAACATCAGCGTTTAAAAAAATCAAAACCGACCAGCGCGACCTCCAAAAAATAAAATTGTCAAAATAAAAAATACGCTTCTCTTTTTTTATCCCAAATAACAATGCTTTCATATAGCGTTTATGTATTTCAAAAAAGAGTGTGTTTTTGAACCACTCTAATGAATATCCATCTTCAACGAAATATGCGTGCTGCCTGAATGTAGGCAAAAAAGTGTAAAGTGCGCTTATTTTGCATAAATTTTTTGCGGAAATGCGCTAAATTCTAATGGCCTTATTCATAAAAAATAAAATAGATTTATAAAGCTCTATAAAGTGACATTTTCATACAAATTTACGATTTATAAAGCAGTTAAAGTCTTCTTTATTTTTTATGAATTTGGGTGTAAATGTGTATTTTTTTATTGCTATGTATACATATGTTGGTCTGTATTTTTCAGCTCTTTTATTTACATTTACAGCTTTTTACGGGCTTTTCACTCGATAGATAAAGTCATTTAGCATTAAAATCGGGTTTGATTTCTCAGTAAAAAAAAAATTCATTATTAATATGTATACAGTTTTATCACCATTCGTGTTAGAATATGTCTAATAAATAATTATTGCATGTCAAACAAATAATTATAAATTTTAACAAATTCATGGAATTTCAAATGTGTGCATACACTACTTTGTATCTAAATTATAATAATTTATTCAAAACTCGACTCTATGCAAACTACAACTACAGTCACTTCGATATGTAACTATCCACTTGATTGCCACACTCGGTGTGTAGTATACTTGTAGGCATGCATGTGTACACAAATAACTTTGTCTCTTTGTGGTAATTTATAAACATTTCTTTGGATTTACTATAACTTAATTAATGATTGATATAAAACACGATGAACGTAAACAAATATTTAATAAACTTTGCTCTTATTTATGAGAATATTCTGACAATTTCTAACTATGTAAATAGAACAGTACTCCAAAAGGGGGAAGCGAAGAAGGTAAATAGCTATAAATAGCGTGGATAAGATGTAAATAATTTCCTTTTTATTACTACATTCAGCTCATCATATTTATTTATTTATTTGAGATAAAAAGGCATATTAATAAATAATTCTCTAAGTCGTAGTTTTTGTTTTAAATAATCTAAATCGTAATCCTAGTCTTAATCCGTTCCCTAATCTTAAACTTAATCAAACCCAACCACGGCCACATTCTCAATCCTCTATCGCTTTTTGGTTTAAACGGAGTTTGGATTAGATGCGAATGCGGATGCAAATGTCTAAAAACTCAACATCCGTGGATGCACAATAACTCCGAATCGAATCGAATTAATGGTCACCACGAGTGATAAAAGTTGTCCTACATATCGACGGCTGAGTGGAAGATCGGCCCAACTCGGCAGCCAGTACTAAAATGCCCTATCTCAACTGAAAATATATTGAAAATATGTTGAGATAGGCTCTTTTTGAATCGTCAGCTGAGATAGGGTATTTTTGAACCGAATTCCGAATTAGGGCGTTCTTGAAAAGTTTTCTGATATATGCCGTTTTCGAACTGGCTGCCGAGATAGGTCGATCTTCCACACAGCCGTCGATATGTAGATGAGAATTAGTCCAACGGTTAAAATATCTCGGCTCTGTAATGATTACGTCTAGCCTACTTTATAGTATATTGGCGACGAGCGTCCCCAAAGTAACTTGGTTTTGACTATTACGAATACGTTATATATTTTTGTGATTCTAGTTTCCATCAAGTCCTTATTTTTCATTACGAATAAGCGTTTCTTATCGCTACTGTAAGACCCCACAATACTACTGCGTCTGCTGAAGTGTATGGCCTTCCTACTGCATCAATCGGTCAAGAGCATCCACGTGAATAGACTGTTTCCTTACGTACTTTTCCATCTGCTGATTATTTCGCGAATATGAAAACACCTTGATAATATTACTTATCTCCTTCGTCTATCCGCCACTACTTACATCTACAAATCGGCCATTATTTTCTTCATTTAGCTCAGAGAAAATTACAACCAAACTAAATACCTAAAAGTGGGTTAACTAACAAATTTATTGCATTTCCAATCAAATAATTTCTACAAAGCACAAAATTAAATTCAGCTTAGGTTTCCTTGTGACTACATTATGGCCATTTCGCTGACTTCTGCCGCCCATTTGCCAGCTTTTTGTCTCCTTAACGGAGCCGCGACATTTTACCTTCAGCCTCATCATCACAAGGCTCCTTCTTCCATTTATATTCCTTTTGCTTTCTCACTGCTAACGTCGGACAGTGGTTCAAAACTGGCGTTTAGTGTTCACAATTCCCTGGAGCCTGCATTTTTCACTCAATCAGATTTTTAATATTTTTGCTAAATGGGAAATATTTAAAAGCGTTTGTTATATTTTTAACAATCAACTCATACTCTTAGCCACGTGCAACTTGCACTTTCTTACACTAAAATTTTATGATCTATAAAACTGCATACCGAAAATTTTTATAAAATCCAAAAAAAAAAAAATATTTTGGTGAAAATTTTTTTATAACCGTTAAATTTTTTTCGTTTTTGGAGAACTCTACAATTGTTTTAAACTAGTGCTTGTTATGTAACATTTATTAACTGGAATAGGAGAATCGATTTCTTCAAAATTACTACTTTTTCTGCACTTTGCACCACTAAAAAATTTCATACAAACCAACAAAAATTCAAAAATCGGGCTTAACTCTTCTCTAGAGAATTACATTAGCTTTCATGCAAAAATAAAAATTGATAAAACTGCGTGAAAAATGAAAATACCAATTTTGAACCACTGTGCGTCGCTGGTACACACCATTCGAAAGATATCCTCTACCAACAAAGTACTTATAACAAATCGCATTTAATACACTTTCGCGCGTATCCTGTTATTCAAAAAAGAAAAAAAAATTGCAGTTTCCAGCTAAAAGCGATAGCGCGGATCAGAGCACCAACGGCAGCAGCGCATCCAGTCAGCTGGCAAAACAACAAATGGCCCATTTACTGAACCAAAATTAAATTATGCAACACCAGCAGCGCGAAAATCCATTATTCAGCTGCCAAAAGCGCTGTAGCTGTCCTCTGTCTGACTGTCCGATTAGAAAGCAATCCGCGCCAGCGAATAATAATAAAATTGATGGCTGCGTGTTTGGTGAAGAAGAAAACGCATTTAAATAGAATTTTGCCAGCAAGGAGACAGCTAGCCCGTCGCCTCCAAATTGTCTGTGGGCTCTTTATTTTATTTATTTTTTTAATTCATTGGAGCATCGGTGTGCAGGCGTCGAACGGCGAACAAATGGCTGCGTAAAATGTGTATTTAAGTACTTTGTCAGACGGGGGAAAAAAACATAAAAACCTTGAGCAGAATTGATATTTTCACTATCTACAATTCGAGCATTAAATCAGACGCAGAATCTGCTGCTTTGGTGGTCCTTTTTTTATCCAGTGATTTTTTTTTTTTTTTGTTGGCTTAGGGCTACTAAATATGATTTAGCTCAGCCTTTTTACAACTCAATTTTTTCGCATTTTAAGCAATTTTCACTTGTTCTCTGGCAGTGAAGCATGCAAATTATATAATACTTATATGTGTGTGTGTGTGCGAGTTTGCCGCGAGGTGTATTCAATATTTATGTATTAGCTGTGCATTTATGACTACGGCTGATAAATTATGCAAGACATGGAAAAATGCAATAAAAATGTAATTCAGATACGAAAAATTATTGCACTTAAATTTTAAGAAGCAGTTGAGCATATTTTTTTTTTTTTTTCTGAAAATCTTTGCAAGTTAGGCTGGCCCTGGTTAACTTCCTCGTCAGGGTGATAAGGTGATGTATTTTGGAAAAAAAAATATGTGCTACGGAGAGGGCAGTGCAGAAGCAACGCTTTTTGTAGAAAGGAAAATGCTGTAAGACTGTAAGATCTTCAAGCACAAAAACCACACCAAACAATAACTCGTTGTGGGTGCATAGTTTTTTTCTGGCAGTGGGTGCGATTATCACATTTCACAAAGACCCGCATCACCCTTGTTTTAGTTTTGAACGCTATGTTCTTGATCGTCACATTTCCCGTGGAACAAAAAGCGGTCTGATTGGTGTCGGATATTAAACCGAGGCACACCATGCATTTCTTGCCAATCATGCTTCCTTTTAAGTATTATTACTTATTACATTATTTTTGGGGAAAAATGTCATATGTCGGTTGAAAAGTGCACATGGACACTGGAAGCGAATGGAATTCAAAAAAATCAACATTGGCTATTCTATTGAATCGTTTAATATTGCATACTTCTAGGCATACCTTAGGAAAGTGAGTAAGTGTGAAGAGAGCCGCAATGACCTAAGCCTCTTAGGCAGCATCGTAGAAATGGTTTAGTGACCTACAACGTCCGTAAATACGAGTATGAGCGCCATACATATGTCGATTGTGGTCCAAGGGGACCAAAAATTTAACTGATCAGAACTCAAAAGCCTCAATATACTAATATACTTAAACATATTACATATTGCCAACAGCAAGTTTGAATTACGATTATTCCAGTAGAACTACTTTAAGAAAAATTTGTATTGCAGAATATATTTACGTGTGACCGGAAAATGTGTAAAGGCGACCCGCAGTCTCTTCAGGGATGTGCGGCGAACTTTTTTTTTTGCTTGTAAGTTGGTACGATCTAATACAAATACTTATGGATATATAAGTAGTGCCCTAAAACATATGCCTTTGCAGCCTTGCCAACATATAAAATCTCATATATTCATACATACATATGTATGAGTATTAAAATAATAATATCTATTCAAATAACAAATCACATGCCAAGTCATTATTTTACGTCAAAAATGTTGAAATGGCAAAAATGTCAACCCAATTTCAATTTTCCTTCTCCTTACGCTATTCATCCTAACCTCTAGTAGGTTCATCGTAACCGCACAGCCTTCATTATATTCTATTACTCAGTTCATACATACTTACATAGGTATGTATGTACATACCTACTGCAGATTCATCGCCCTTTCTTTGCAATTTCTTCCGATCTAAAATGAGTTGGTGGTGGTACCTGACTCTGTACTTTGCCTTACATTTTCATTTTCTTGCTCCAGATTGCCGAAATGACAATTCATCTTTTGCTTAGCTTTTTGACTGTTTGACTGTTGTATTTGGCTGCCTGGCTGGGTGGTTGGTTGGTTGGCTTTTTGGCTGCTTTTGATACAATCATTTCGCCTACATCAACAATTTTTTAATTTTTTGGTTGATATTTTTTTTTTTTTTTTTTGTTTTGCTTAACCCTCAGCGCAGACAGACTGCTAGAGAAGTATTTTAGTCAAGAAAGCGAGCGAAATATCATTGAAAATGTTTCACATAATCTCTTATAGTTATGTACGTTGCATAGGAATGTATGTATGTGTGTGCTTCAGTTTATCAAAGTATGAGTGAATCATAAAAGTAATATTAAACGGCTGAAGTATACAATGAAAACAGGAAACTCGCAGGAAGGAAATAATATAAAAAGCATTAATGTCTGAAAGCAATGACAAGCTCATGAAAAAGTACACGTACATATGTATGTAGGTATGCAGTATGTACATATGTATGTATGTATGTAGATGTAAATATGCATGGAAACCCTACAAGACAGCTGAGTATCATATGAGTACTCATATTATCATTATCCCTAATCACAAAAGTGCTTATCAAAGTCCTCATTTTCGTTCAGGCCATGGGAAAAAATTGAGTACTTTCCCATCAATGTTGTCATCAGAAAGTCCTCAGTACTAATAGTCAAACTACTCATTTATGCCGTACTACAAAAACAAAAGTGTAAATGTGTGAGAATTTTTGCCTAAAGTGCTCAGCAATGTCTTGTAGGGAATGATTAAAATGATACACTTAGTGTGGTGAAACAGAATTAAATGAAATGGTGATGGAAATAACGGAAAGGTAAACTGAGATAAACTGATGAAGGAAGGATAAGATATATTTTTAATATTCATAAGAATGCCAGCGAATCGGCTGTGCTTTTCATGAAAAATTTTAAATAAATTACGATGAGGGAAACGATGCCGTGAAAAATGTTGATGCACCGCGTGTTATTTATCTCTTTTTTTTTATATACACAAGTATGAACAAATTAATGCAGTATTAAATAATTCTTGGCATCATAATTATAATTAATGGTACATTTTTATACCCGAGCGCACTTGTCATCATTTCTGGGACCATTTTGTGGACGTGAGTGAACAGAGCCGATTTTTTTTTTTTTTAAGTTAGAACACATTAATGTGAAAGGCTATCAACGTTTATAAAGCTCGCTTTTTCCGACTACAATCAAGTCGATTATTTTCGATAACCATGGTGGTGTTGATATCTTGAAAGTTATCGAAATAAAATATTGGAAAAATTAACGATAGCGATAAAAGTAATTAAGAGTAAACTAACGAATCGATAAAAATTATTAAAAATGAAGCCTATAAAATATTCGAAAATGAGTTTGAAAGTTATGTCTATAAATTTATCGATAGTAAAAATATAAAAACTTATAGCAGTACCGATGAAAGTATGTATCTATAATTATGTACTTATAGTTACGGGCAACTGACAAGCAAAAAAAATCAATAGGCGTTTAAAATCAAAAAATTTATTAAGTCGGTTTCAAAATTGGTTGAAAATGACGGCCAAAATTGTCATTTAAAAGTTGCCGTATGTATTTGTGTAATGTTGTTATTACAACCTTTTAAATTTGCCAAAGTCCCCTAAAGGCATTCAAATATATACAAAAAATTGTGGCCACGTTTTAGTTCCAAAGCAGGAAATTTTCCGGTAAGCAATTGTGTACCTTATAAGTTAGAAGACGTGCTAAGTTAGAAAACCCCTCCAAGGTTCTTAAAAAAACTAGAGCAACGGTCGAATTTTGGCAGTAATTGGCGCTCCAAGTATCGATAATTGGTAAAAAGTAATAACGATGACTTCCGNATGTATACACTTTCAATCTGAAAAAAAGCTGACTTTTTACAATCAAAGTAAAAATATGATTTCCTTATATTCGAGTAAAAAAATTTCTATAATTTTTTATGTACATATATAGGAACATTAGGGTGAATCACCTAAAAAATTTCGGTTTTTCCACTGAACTTATAAATTTTAATATATATTAAGACTTCTGTCAAAATATTTAAAAAAAATCTTAAGATTTCCGTGAGCTACAACGATTTGAAAATACTCGAAAAATCTCAATATTTTGACTCCGTTGATCAAATTTTTAAGCATTTTTATGCAGACCTTTAAAGCTTAAACACTTCCATCATCTGAAAAGAAACATAATTTTTTAAATCTTAAAATTTTTCGGAATATTTTGACATGAGCCTTAGAATATAATAGATTTTATATTTCCGCGGATAAAACAGTACCGATTTATTTGTGTGGATAGTGATGCACTCTAATGCAAATACATATAATTATGTATATGTAAATAAGCGGCTGTCTCCACTCGCTGCTGTGCAGTTGTACCGTTTT
>NW_016170550.1:0-15643 GCF_001687245.7 Rhagoletis zephyria
CTGCAGTGATATTATTTTGCTAGCTTCCACTTGAAATGTCGGTCACTTGTTGGTGGTGTTGCTTGGCTGTCGCTGCTGGTTACCCAAAACTCGTCATCTTCAGCTGCAGCACCGCAGGCACGTACATACACATACCTACATATGCACTAGTGTTTGTGTCCTTTGCTGTATTACACTCTGCGGTATTTTTGAAATTTGCTCCCTCTTACTATATTTCTGATTTCGTTTTCAAATATTCGTTCATTCTTCTTCTTCATTATTTTCCCAGTTTTGTGCTGAAGTTTTAATTTTCACCTTTTCCGTCGTTGACATTCATTAGCTCGCCCTCGCGCACCGCTCAGCTTTCTTTTTTTGCTACGTAATTGCAATAACAGCTTACACTTGTCCTCCCTCCCTCCGTGTCAGTTAAACACTACTTTTGCGAAAATAACCTAATAAAAATTAAAGTGATTTAGTAAAATTAAAAATTGCTTTAAACGGCGAAGTGTCGCCTTGCCATTAAAGGTGCCAATTTCACGCGATATTGCACTTACTTTATGCAAGCTGCACATTATTGAGATTTCTATCTTCGCAAGCGATCTAAAAGGAGTAACTAGTGATTTAAGAAAATCACTTCAACTTAAATAATTTAGAGTTCTTTGGGAGTTTAGTAATGTGCTATGGATGCAACAGTGGGTGGAAATGATATATATGCCGCCTCTTGGATCAATCTGCTGAGTTAGCCATAAAGACTATACTTTATTTAAAACTTACCACGATGTAGAATTTAAAATTGCTTATAACCACTTTTTAGCACGTTTAAAACAAAAACAAAAAAATTTGTCCGGGCATACTCTTTCAACCTGTTCGAGAGTATAAAGCCGGTTTTACTGCCGTCCTTAATGAGATTTTTCCAGACAACCGGATTTCGAATACCGGTTACGGATATCTGATCGTATATCTGGTAGACTGCTGCCGTTAATAAATTCCGCAATATAGTTATAATTTTTTTTTTGTGCTTAGCGACATACTTATGACCAGATTATCTGATTTTTCGAGCCGAACTATCCAACACGAAATCCAAGTTATAAAGTAATCTTGTATTAAAAAGATAATACAATCTTATTTATTGATTATTTTTGGAAATAAAGGAGAAACGTCAAAGACAAAAGATAAAAAACGCGTCGTTGATGTATGTAACGAAAATCGAACTATTATGCATGATTACCTATTGTCTCGCTTCCCGTATCGTCCCGTTCAAAACTCGTTTTTTTTCTGACATCAATAAAGCTAAAAACTGGGCTCCTACCGACAGTATTAAGTTACCATTTCAGGGTACTATTTTTTGAAAGTTAGGTAGGTCCTGCGTCTAGTGATGTGGATAGCCAAGCGATGGAGAGGCAAGGCAGCGACCGTACAAGAAAAAAGGCAGCGTTTAAGAAATAGAGAAATATTTAGAGCTACCTCTTATACACAGACAAGAAGATCATTTAATTTGGTGGAAGCTTAGTCGCAAAGAATTTTAAAATTTGTTTACCCTGGCAGTGAAGTATCTATGCGCACCATCTTCCTCAGTGAACTCAGGCAAAGTGGTGTCGGGTAGATTTAATGTTGAAAATAGAAAAAGGTTAATATCCGATAATAATAAAATTGTTAACTTTAGTTACTAAAAAAAGTGGACTAAATTTTTAAATAGAATCATCTATGATCGAAATCCAGCCGAATTTTAGCCAGTATCCGTCCGGATAGTGGGATGAGCCGGATTCCGGATATCTACCAGATACCCGGCACATCCCTAGTAATATTGAACCTTCTTAAAGCTTCCAAAGCTTTCTAATTAAAAACATAACCACACAATGCAGAGCCCTTTTTTCTTTTTTTACCATTCTTCTCTTCTAATACGTTAACTGGTTGACTTTGGCGTTTGAAATGCTAGTGGGCCTCATGTGTGAGACTAAGTTTACGAATTTGTACTACAATTCAATTCGGAGTTAACGATTATTCCAAAAGCTTTACTTTATTGCACAGAATTTAAGGCTTGAAAAACCCCTTACGGATTCCAAAATTCTTATATCTACAAATGAAGGCCTGCATGCAAAAAGTTCACAAAGTTTTGAGAGCTAAAAACCCGATATTTCGTAACTAAAAAACTGAGCAGTACAAACCGGACATATATTTTCAAATTAATAAAAACTGGGCAACAGTTTTTAATACCCTTAAAACTGGGCATAAATATATGGTAAACTGAGGTTTGGTTAGGTAAGCTCGCTAGCCGCTGCGTGGCTTGGCAAAGAACATTAAGGTACATAGCGTTACCAGATAAACTACCACCCTAATAGACAGCTAATCACTAAGCGCCAGCAGCAATGTTTAAGAGCATCGCATTCGTCTTGGCAAACTTGAAAACCTTGTTGCAACCTATCTTGTCAGCTGCTTCGGGGGTTAGACAGAAAGTCTGCCAGGAGACTGATTCGCTGTCTGCTAATGGAAAGCCTCTCACATAGGATATGTTCCCCTATCTCGTCTTTCGTTCTGCATCACCTACAGAGCCAGTTTAAAGGGCATAAGACGCCAATAGGCAATGTTCCGTTAGAATACCCACTAGTAGGTTAGCATTCTCCGTCTTGAGGGATAGGAGAAACTTCATGATCTTTATGTCATACGCTCCCCACATATACCTAGATAGCTTGAAACCATTCGTTTTACCCACGCCTTCTGCACCTTCCAGATAGTGGACAGTTCGAGCTTACGTTTAGTCGCTCCTCCGATCTCCTTATGGACTATACTTTTGCCTAGAAAATTCTGGTAGGATTTGTTGAGGCCGAGCTACGCGCAGACGACTGCCGCCCCTATGCCTTCCTCCATGTTCGACCGGTCTGTGTGGTAGTTCACCAAGGTAGTACTTCTCATGTCTTCACGCCAGCCGTCGACCTCTATGGTGGCTTCGAAGTTCGTTCGAAAGTGCAGATCCGGGATAATGTATTCAAAGTTAACGCTTTACACTGAAAAAAGAGTTTAGTTACAACAAATAAATATGTTTCCTCAACACGAGCAACTAAATATAAACTAAGTAATTCGTTTTCCCCTCTGCTTATCAATAACTTTCGTATTAGGTATATCACCATTGCAGTTTATACCAACTGCATAGCCATTTGTATGCCAAAAATCTTTTCAGCCAACTGAGATTTATTAGCAGCACCTACTTTTAATATTTTTGTGTCAAATGACCACCGCCAATTACATATTTTTCCCACACTCTTTCCATTTATAAAATGCCTAGATTTAAACTTCTGCAACGATACTTGCAGTCAAAAGTCGTAATGGAAAATAATTAGCACAATTAATGGTCACGTAATTAGCGCTGAAATCTAACGGAACGTCCAACCAAGCAGGAAGCATTAAATTAACGAGCCATTTTTTGGTAAATGGGGTGAGTAAAAGTGAGTTAAGGGACATGGCAGCAGTAAAATAAGTCAAATCGGAGTAACAGCAGTTGACGCAATGTGGGAATAAGCAATAAAAAAAAACTGTAGAAAGAGAAAATTTCGTCCTGATGCAGGTGGTAAGTGCCATACATATAACGTGCTGCTCATGATCCCTGCATCGCCGCCAGCAGCAAATATGTCAAGCAACGCGACGTGTGTTGCCATTGCACACCAGACGGTTGAAAAAAAAGGTATCGCCTTCATTACGATGTCACCGAACAAATGACAAATGATCGGTAACTTTGGCGCAAAGCTATCATTTGATGGTGCTTCGTGACTGCCACACATGTTACTCGCTCATCTAATGGATGATATGTATGTGGAATGTACAAGGAATGCACATCCATATGTATGTGTGTACATAAATGAAATGGTTCTTCTCTCGAACTTTCGCCATACGGCTGCTCTAATTGGTAACGCAATGTCATCAAAAATACGTAAAATAATTGCGTTTATAAGCTCAATGCAATCAGTATTACCTGCTGTATACAAAAAGGTAGCGAAACCATAATAGCAAAAATAAACGATAAATAGTAAGAAAAAAGAAAAGCTAAGCTCACCCTGCCACCAGCTTACATAGAGAACGCCAGCAAAAAACGGTAATGGTTTGCTTCGTATATAAAATCTTAATAAGTGAAAAATTGCTTCGTTAACTGGTTTTAATTTCGTATTCTTTCTCTTGTACATTTTGTGCTTTTTCCGCCGCTATGTAGTTAATGGCAAAAGCTTTCTACGGTAAGTGCCAGTGAAATTATTGCAATTCAGCTGCTTCATTTGGGAGAAAATGTTGCACAAAGCAATTTGGGAGTTCTCTTTTGCAGAGGTTTGGCGGTTCCATGCTTGCAATTTTGATTAGGAGTGCAATTATACTTACATACAAAATATTTTGTGGAAACTTTAAGTTAATTTCGCTTAATAACGAATCCCGAAAAATCTGTTGATTGTGGGAAATGTGAACTTGGTGACTGGTATATTCACATATATAAATCACAAGTCTAAATCTCAAGTGTATGTGCCATGATCTAGCTGCTACAATTTTTTTTTTTCAGATAAGCTATTTTTTTTAATTTATCAATTGCGTATACGTTTTATGAGAGAAATACTCAACATGATAATTGAATAAGTCTACTGACGTTGGTGAAACCAAAAACACTGTCTCAGCCTAAGTAGTTTTCAAAAAACGCAAAAAATTTTTAAAATAAATGTCTGAGTGAAATGAAAGGTTAAGGCATATATAGTAAATTTGCATGGCAAATATTTTCGTAGAACAATTTAAACCATTAGCCCCGCCTGAAGGGTTATTTTTCACCCTTACTTCAAGAAAACCCGCAAAGAGCAAATTTGGAAGTTCGTTGGAGGATTGATATATTCTAGAAAATTACCTCGCAAAATTTTACTAGGGGTCTTCTAAGGCAGAAGCTTTTTCCACCAACATAAAAGTCACTAAAAAGTTAAAATAAATATTTACATTTATTTTAACCATTTTTTCCACTTTTTTGAAAACTAAATATTTTTTGGATTAAAACTTTTAGGAGGCCATAAAATAAAAATACGAGCTAACTTTTGCAAATCCATCGAGTGTTTTATTTCTGCATGGGTATACTTTCAGAAAATGTTAACAAAGTCCGGGCTGGGTTTCGTTGGCGCACAGTGCAATTTGCTTTCCATTTTTCCTCTTATATTTGCGGGTACTTTCTGCGCTGGGAACAAAAATTTTGTAACTCTTAATTAGGTGCCTGTCAATTTTAAAACCTCTTTCATATTCAGTGCTTCCATATCAACTATAATTACGGCATCCCTCGATAAACCTGCGTCTCTTTCGAGTTCCACAGAAGAGTATTTGAGAATAATTCTTTCTCAACTGAATGCAGAAATTGGTTGGCTACTATTGGCTTGTCTGATGCGTACGATTCAACAGTCAAATACCTTGTTTACCAAGTTTTAGTAATTTTCTAGTTCTTTGATCTGCTATTCCTTTCAGTGAAGAGACCTCTCGACCCTATTAAGCTGGCATTTCAGGGTACTATTTTATATATATATAAGGAAAATTTGAAAGTTAGGGGGGCTCGAGCACCCCCCTGCCCATACCTGGCTATGCCCATGACCCTGCTCTATTTGTCACCGCTCGACCTTCTGTGTGTACGTACCCTAAGTCAAGATTATAGAGCCCTGTCCTCTCGAAAATTTTTCCTGTCGAGCTTAGATACGAGTATCTGCCAGAAATGGTAATGGCTAGACCATCGGCAGGAGATTCAGCTCTTCTCTCATCTTAAGTAAGAGCTTATAAACTGCAAGCGCCTACATCAACGAGAATAGAAATCTCTCAGAGGAGTGCCACTGTTACACAGGTCTACCAAAAAAAATCGATGAAAGGTTCCTTTAACCATACATACTTTAAGTTCCGACTGCAAATTCCGAAGTTATGACACAAAATTTATAAAACTTAAATACAATTTTTTTCAAAATTACCTTGTAAAGATACTTCAAACATAGGCAGGTATGCTGAACTTTTTTTCTGATACGCTCTTATACATATTAGGGTGGTCCAAAAATAAATGGGAAAAAATTTTAGTCGGAATTTTAATGCTCTCGTTGAATACTTTGAGCACTTTAAGCGACCTCAAAATATTTTCTTGAATTAAAAAACAGGGGTATTTATTTTCAATATGGAAAAATATTAGTGGTTGAGAGCATTAAAATTCCGGATTTATTTTTTTCACCCTAATGTACATACATAAATGTATAATTAGATAAAAAGTGTTTGCTTGCATACCGCTTTAATTCACTACACAGCCTCATTAGTGTGCGATTAGGCGGTTCAATTAGCTAATTTCTCTATTACATATTCAACTATTTACCAGCGGAAACTTTCGCTCACATAATTTATTGAAATGCACATCAAGCCGCTATTATGGAATTACTTTTGTATACAAATGTAATCATTTTGCTGTTAAACAGGAAAACAATTTGTCAAATTTAAACAGGATTTAGTTTAATACCACACAAAATTAATTCCGCCCACACGAATTGGGTGCGTGCAAACACCTAAACAGCTATACATAAATACTTGTACAAATCCAAATATGTACTCATACGCTGGCATATAAGCTAGGCAACATCTCCACAACTCGCCCGCTACAAACACGCCCAGCTGAGAACAGGAAAGAGCAACAATGTTAAGCAAAGTAGCCGTGCTGGCAGTAGTCTTAAGAACAACTTAAAAATTCATTGCCTTCGTGATGGCGTCGCCGGAGACGTCGGCATCAGCGTCGGAGGTGATGACTTGGCCGAGCAATATGTATGTTTGTATATATATTTATATCTGTAGCGGCTGTGCTGCTCTAAACTGTCACCAAAGTAGTTGCTACTTAAATCCACAGCTTAACCAGCCGCTTGCAGAGGACGGGCACGCTCTGAGAAATACTTACTTACTTACATAAATATACATATAATGTATTACTACATTTATACATTTTCATGAGTGTGTTTGAGTTAAAAAGTAAAATTACTAAAGGATGTGAGTGTTTACCCGAATGAGAAGCAGCTGGAGCATGTGCTGTGCCCAGAGTTAAGATTGATGTATGCAAGCAAGCAAATATCTATATGTATGTATATGTTTGTAGTGTAGCACATGTGTGTACTTATGTATGTATGTATGCGCGCATGTTGACAGTGAAGAAAAATTGTCATCATGTGATGTGGCGGGAATCAATCTAAAGTCATTTTATAACCCAAAAAGTCATAAATCTAACTTTAATGCTTGAAACGTGACTGCAGCAACAACGACCCAGTAGATAAATGGACAAGGGAACTAAAATAAAATAAAATCAAAAAAAACAACTGGATAGTAACAAAAATTACGCAATGCGATGGCAGTAAAGAGCTGAATTAATAAATACTCCAAAGGCCTCTGGTAGATGTGCATTAAGGTGCTCTTAATTTTTGTATGCGCACGAAATAAAGACAACCACGAAAATTTCCAAAATTTTACACAAATTTTTCGGGATCCCTGGGTCCTTTTAATGACACGAAGCAAAGTTGTTGGTAATTTTTAACCCCTTCCCTTCACCTTGTCAACAAAGGCAAGCAATGTTCCTTTGCCTCTCCTATGTTTATTTCTTTCATTTATTATTTCTTTGTTATTATTCATGCCCAGTAGTAATCAATTTTAATAATAAGGAATTTATTGGCTAAAAATTTTAAGATACATTTAATTTTTTTTTCAAATTGGAATCCAATAAGTTTTTCAGAACCAGAATCAGAAAAGTAAGAAAATAAATATTGAGCACGTAGTCATCATCTAGTCAGCCTCTTTGTGTCTGGTCATCAAATATAGGCAAACCAAAGTCCTCCGCCTACCATTGGCGGAATACTTTTACTAAACTTTGACTTATTTCAGCGTATTGAAACTTATTTATATAAACTTTCTATGTTATAGCAGGCAAATTAAAAATTTTGTGGAATTTTTACGATTTTTTAATAAATTTTAAGGAGTCTTCATTTTATGCATATAACAAAATAAAGAGTTAAGCCATAATGTTATCTAACATTTTTTCATGACCACCCTAATGCGCATGTATGCATATACAAACATCTGCAAACAAATGGTCGTATATGTATATATGTATGAGTGTGTGCCTCTATATGCATGCATTCCTGCTTTTGCAGCTTTTATTAAGTTTGATAAAATGACAAACATTATTTTTTTATCTTTCTACTTTATTATACAAGAACAACTATTCATGTAATAGCTCTAAAAAGAAAAGGAAGCCTTAAACTATGTTATAATCCCACTGATTTGACCTTATCAAAGCGAGGCTATCTTTTGCAAGGCAATAGAGTGTGCAGATTAAGGCGTTAAGGAAAAGAAAAATGCAGCACAGTTTTTCATACAAAATTATATTTCAGCGTTTTCAAAGGAGATGAGTTACAAAGCTCAAAAAAATTTTAATATTTTTATAAAATTAAGAATTCTTAACGAGACAAATAGTTTGTGCTTTGATTAGAAGATGTAACAAGTAGTACTTTAGGGGAGCACAGAGTAACTCCTACTGAAGAGTTCCTTCTGGTACCAGGTACATATATATATATAAGCCTATCATAACGGAGGCTTAAACTAAAAGATGTACCTGTAACTAATTTCGTCTTTTTCTTCTCATACGATCATATCACTCGATAAGATCTGGAAAAGAACACTATTTTTTTTTAATTTGACTTGCATTTTGTAAACTTATTTTATTTATTTTTTTCTTTTTTTTTTAATTTTTTACGTTTTTCAATTTTTATTTTTTTTTTAGTTTTTGTAGTTAAAAAAAACTTTATTTTTTTATACTCTCTTTTATTCGTCCATTACATCTTTTCCTTTTTGGTTATATCAATAAATAAATAATTTACATTTTTCTGAATAGGCCATAATTAACTAAATGTTCTTACCACTGCGAGTACATTTTTATAGCGCAATAAGATCCAATTCCACTGCTAATTAAAGCGAGGTATCTGTGCATCATTATAAAATATCCTGAATATTATTTAATTCAAATTTGTATACACACTTATTTTGTAGAAAATTAACTTTTCATATTAATTGAGGCATCCACACGAGAGTTGAAAATAATTAAGAAGTTCAAAGCAAATTAATGCTGTTCCGGTTACAATATCAAAGCAACGTCGAAACCAGTTTACTGCCGCGGGTGTATAAAAGCTATTTTGAAAAGGCAAAAATACACAATCCCGCCATTAACTATCAGCATTCTTCCCCTCAACTGGGACTGAACTCAGCACTGATTCTAGCTGAAAGTGCCCAGGTGTTTCTTCGCTCTATGCGTTCTTTGATTTCACGCACGCTCACGCTCATAGTGCGCAGCGAAAAATACGTGTTGTGAAAGAAAGCCTTTTATTTGCGAATCAGCAGCACGAACATCAGTCGTTGAATTAAAATTATATCCACGACTTTGCCTTTGCTTCCCGTTATTAAATTGGAATCAGACAAAATTAAACTATTCGCAAAGTTTTGTTGGACACATACTGCGCCAGTGCATTGCAGGCACAGTAACAATGACCGCTTGAGAATAGAAATTGTACGTGGCGCACATGCGACCAGTAGACACTTCAAGTGCACACGAACATGCACTAATGTAAACACAAAAAAAAAAACCTGACTTTAACTTACGAAAATCATTTTTTTTTTTTTGATTTTACACTAACTGCGAGTAGCGTATCTGACAGGAGCAGCAGTAGCAGGGTTGCCACTGACGAAAAAAAATATTTACCATCCACTTGAGAAAAATCTACCAAATCTAAAAAATATCTACCAATAAATTTTTTTATAGTTATTTTAATAAAAACTATAGCTTTATTTTTTTCTTTTTTTCAATTAAAACTAAAGTTTTGCTATTTTTTTAGTTATTTCAATAAGAATTAAAGTTGTTTTTATGGAAATTTTTATTTAGCTAATTATACGGTATTTGAGTCATATTATTAGCATATTCGCAGTTTCTTTCAAAGCGGAAGGGATGAAACTAAAGGCAACAACGAAACTTCATAATTTGAAAAACTTCAACTCGAGTTACTATAGACAAATACTTCTTCTTCTTTATTGGCGCTGTAACCGCCTAAGCGATTTTGGCCGAGTCCAAAACAGCACGCCAGTCATTTCTCTTCTGTGCTAACTGACGCCAATTGGAAATGCCAAGTGAAGCCAAGTCCTTCTCCACCTGATCTTTCCAACGCAGAGGAGGCCTTCCTCTTCCTCTGTTATCAGCATCGCGGCCCGCGTTGAAAATTTTCAGAGCAGGAGCGTTTCTGTCCATTCCAACGATAGCCAAGCCAGCGGAACCGCTGAATTTTAATTCGCTGCACTATGTCTATATCGTTGTAAAGCTCATACAGCTCATCGTTAAATCGTCTGCGATATTCGTCATCACCAACGCGTAAAGTTCCGTAAATCTTTCGCAGAATCTTTCTCTCGAAAACTCCAAGAGCCGCCTCATCAGATGCTTTCATTGTCCATGCCTCCGCGCCATACACCAGCACAGGCATGATGAGTACTTATAGAGTGTGAACTTTGTACGACGAGAGAGTACTTTACTTCTCAATTGCCTACTCAGCCCAACGTAGCACTTTTTGGCAAGAGTGATTCTCCGTTGGATTTCAAGGCTGACAAATACAGTGACTGAAAAAAGCACCTGGTAATTTTTTTATAATTCGCAATGTTTTTCAAGTAAATTTTTTTTGTTGTTTTAACTAAATGCATAAAAATTAAGGATTCAAACTATATACAACATTTAGAAAAATTCAAAAAATTTTCGTCCAAATTTCGAATTTTTTACTCTGAATTTTTAGAACAATTTAAGATACCGAGTTTTAAAGCAAATAATACTTGAGTATAGCTCACACTGTGGTTCCCGTTGATTTTTTTTTTTAATTTTTTGCCACCAGTCTTTTGTGTTTTTTATTTAACATTTTCTATTGATAAAAAATGACGTTGATTAAATTTTTTTTGCGAACAAGTATAGTGCGTCATTACATACCTGTAAATTTTTTTTTATTTGTATTTAAATAATCATTTAAAATATTTAGGCAATCAAAAGCTCCCCGGGATTCCAGTAAAATGAGTTTTGAATGGAGCACGATATGTTCGCCTTATATCGATATACATTTATACGTATGTAAGTATATAAAAAGTATGCAAAGAAATTTATAATATAAAGATAACTACGAAAAATAAATCGGTAACGAATAGTTCAACAAATATCTACCAAAATGAGAAAAAATTTACGTTTTTACCAACCCAAATTTTTTCTACCAATTTTGGTAACAATTTACCAAAGTGGCAACCCTGAGCAGTAGTAAAGCAGTCAGCCAACTAACTGGCAATCCAAAGCAGCTGCGGCCAACAAACCCCGTCGGTAGCAGAAATCCTTCTGACCCAGCCAAAGGCAGCCCCCAACTGCAACGACAGCGAGATAGACATAGACATCGACATTGTAACGACACTTTGCTACATCGAGCGTAGCCTGTTAGCTACGAAATGCTTGGCAGTTTGAAATTCGTGTAGCCGCTTCTTGCGCAACTTCGCACTCTGATTGCCCTAAAATATTTTCGACACTGCTGCTTTGCCACCTCAGTCTTGCATCTAGCAAAAGTTTTACCGCAAAGCTGAGGTGTTTGGTTGTAGCACGAGCGTGGTGGAGGTTCACGATTAAGCGTTGCATAAGCCTTGCAATGCCATTAATTGAAGATATTTGAGAGTGTAAGTAGCCGAGTTGTAGCGTAAAATAGCGTAAAAAGAAGTTTGCAATGACTCTTCCTGACTGTGATAGCCGAAGTTATAAGCTCGCTGATAGCGCGAATTTATCAAGGGCGCAAGAATTGCTTCATTTTTTTTTTTAAGAAAGGGAGTGTATCTGCAGATGTATTTATGTATGCGCTCCAAGTATATGTAGTACACAGATATACATAAATACTTACTTAACCCTTAGCCACCTAACGCCGGTCACAGTGACTCTACCGTTTATTATTTTTTAAATATTCCCGTTGTTATGCAAGCTGCGCAGTTGTCCGTCTATGTACTTTTTCTTTTCTCTCGTCAGTTCGTTTTATGCAATCAGGCAGTCAACACGTGTACCAATTCAAAAACTATTTACTATTACAAAAATTACTATTTACAAAAATTATTTACAAAAACTATTTTAATTGCGATTTAACCGCGCCAAAAACAATTTATTATTGAAGTCCGTGTTTTTAAGTTATAAAAAAAAGAAAACAATTTTAAGTTCGAATATTTTTTCCTAATTAGATCTCATTTTATAAAAGTATCTACGTTTTCTTACAAAATTCGTATAACAATGAATAAAAAATGTTATTGAAGTATGAAACTTCTTTTAAGTTAATTTTTTGTTAATATTAATTAAATAAAAGGTACAAAAGAGTTATGTGCGGTTTTTGCGTGTTTTATTATTATATTTATACTTTAAACACTAAAATTAAGTAAGTAAGTTGACCGACGTTAGGTGGTAGAGTGTCTAGAAAAGACGTTAGGTGTCTAAGGTTAATAAAATGTCAGTGCCTTTAAGGATTAAAACTTACTTGATATCATTTTAATTTGAAAATGTTGGGGATTAGTTGTCATTCGCGAATCTTACCTGAAAGAGATAAAAATATAAAAAAAATTGTATTTGGTGTTGCAATAGTCGTAGCAAGGTTTATTTGTTTTATCATTTAAAAGTTTTAGAATAGTGAAATATAAAGAATCTCAAAATTTTCGGGAAAAAGCACAACGTACTTCGAATAGTTTACAAAAAATTTCGAAATACAAAAAAAAAACGCGAAAGGTCCCCTTGTAAAGGAGATGCGAATTAAACACGAAGAGGTGCGTAAGTTCCGCAAAATTATTAAAACAAAGAATACCGAAAACATTCCAAAAAAATTTTGAACGGTCCCAAAAAAATCGTGAAAGGACCAAAAAAAATCGCCATAACTCGTTAAAAATAAAAGCCGAAATAACCCAAAAATCCCGACAAAATTTCTAAGATGCCAAAAAATAAAACATTATAAATTCCATTCATAAAAAATGGTGAAAGGTCCCAAAAAATAACAAAATATCTCTAAAGGTAAAAAGTTCAAAAATCTTTACAAAAAGGTTTCCAAAAAATTTGTAACAATACCAAAACGTGCCGTATAAATCCGAAACAGGTCCAAAAAATTCGCGGATAAAAAATAAAACCGGAAAATTTCCGGACAAAACCTCCAAATTTGCCGAAAATAAAAGCACGAAAATTCTCAAAAAATTTTGAATTTTGAATGGAATGAAAGTTCCGACGAATACCAAGAAGTTTCGAAAACAATCCCGAAAGGTGGCGGAAATCGTGAAATATCAACAAACCCGAAAAGCATAAGCGAAGAATGCCAAAAAGTTTAATAAATTTAAAACTGTCGCGAAAAATATCCCACGGATGCCTAATTACCACGAAACAATTCATTTTAATACCAATGGCTAAAAAATAAATATCCGAAAAGAATACAAGCACCAAAAGAAAGATCTTTACTGAGGCACTACACTATCATCTTCTTGCTGAAATTAACCCTTATATGATGTATATAAAATGTTTGTTGGTGAAATTTTAACCATTCCGAATTTGTAACCAAATACAAAAAATTAATATTTTATGCAAAAATATAATTATTTTTATTCATTATTTGGAAATGTAATCAAAAAAAATTTATTAAATTAAATTTATTAATTTTATTTAATTTTATTTATTTTTTTATTATTTAAAGGAAATTAAATTAAATTCATCGTCATCTATATTTTTTTCAATAGCAATGAAATTTTGTTTAGTTGCGTCAAACTTATACACATGTATATCGAGCTCTAACCGCCAAAAAGATGTAAGCGACATTTTTTTTGAAATTTAATTTTTGATGCATAAATGCATATGGATGCTCTAGGAACATTTCTGCATCAAAAAGAAAATTTTGAAAAAATGTCGCTTTTGTCTTTTTGGCGATTATGGCTGTTTAGGCCTGCATTTTAGGGTTAAGTTTAGCATACAAACCTCACCGAGAGATGTCGCTGCTAATCACTCGCTGACAGGACTCGTTACGTTATCTCCCTTTTGGCACGAGTCCTGTTAGTCAATCCCGTTGCCAGATTCCACCTTCCGTGGAATCTATAAATGCGGCAAGTCACTATAGTCTCCCTCTCTTTTCTGATTCGACAGCCAGCGACAACTCAGGTGAGTGAATTCGTTCCTGTGTATTTATATTAATATACTTATATAAATAAATTAAACGTGAATTGTGCCTATTATACCAAAACCCAATTTGTTATTTTTTCGGATAAGTATATTTCTAAGTATTTTTAAGTATACACAAAACGGCATTTCTATTGAAAAATATATATGGAACTCACAAATTCATGAAATTCAAAAATGGGCGAAATTTCACCTGAATATCGGATGAGTGTTTTAGACAATCAAATTTGGTAAAAGTCATGAAAAAGTCTTATTCTGCTAATTAAGAGGATTTTAGTAGCGTCTTTGCAAAAAAAATTACAATTATTTTTTCTGTTAAGAAAACTGAAGCAAATTATTTACTTTTAATTACAGTCTTTTGAATAAAATTTTTTATAAAACATTGTCTTTCTATTCGCATTATTAACTTTAATTTTTTTAAATATACTCCCTGTGAATTCGACCTCTTTGTACTGTTCTAAAGTTCACATTTCGTTAATTAAATTTTAAACTAACACATTCAAGTATCTCTTTTAAATCATGATAAGTCGGCATCTATCACACAATGTCTGCCACTGAAATTTTCCCAGTCATAATTCAAAAAATGATGTCACACTTTGTGACGCGAAAATCATGCGCTGGCAGACAAAATAACTTTCAGCTCAATAAACAATTAAAACAATGTAAATTACCCTTTATTGCTTCAAGTTTACACACACAATAATGAATATTTTATGAATGCTGTTAAAAGCAGAATACATTCGCATACAAAGCTATGTATGTAACACGTGCATACATACAAACATACATACATATATATTATTTACAACAATAGTGGCACTCAAAAACATTAAAGCATACTTACTAAATCAAAAATGCATATATTCACCCACAGAATTCACTTACCCACATGCATAAGTAAGCAAGCATATACATACATATGTATGATTAAGTTTTTGTGCGCAAAAGGAGGGTTGAAAAATAATAAAAATTATATAGATACTTGAAAACATTGAAAAGCATCCTTATCGTTCACAATATTAAAATTATTTTTATAAAATGTTTACGACATACTAAACGTCCAGAAAATGTAGCAGCAAGAGCGAGGCGCCAACTTTTGTCGGTGAACAGTTGCTCCCTCAGTTCGGACGTGCGGATTTGTGCTGTTGAGGCTACCATAGTGATCATTGAAGAAGTTTATCTGTGGAAATTGTCATCAGCAACTTTCAACAAAAATTTTGATTTCAATACCTTGAAATGTTAACTAGTTTTACAGCATATTAGTGTGAGAAATTTCGACATATTACTCCAAAATAGCGTCACTTTCTTGACGAGCTGTTTTATTGACGCGAAATTCATGCATTGCCAGAAAAGTGGGACAAAGTCATAGCTAGTGATTGGCAGTACTTTCAATAAAATATATTGGACCAGTTTTGTACAATAAAA
>NW_016170551.1:0-15640 GCF_001687245.7 Rhagoletis zephyria
CTGCCCCAACCGCGTTGCGTGTAAATCTCGAGGTGGCAAACAAATGCTCGATCTCTCTGAGACGGATAATGAAGACGGCAACAACTGACGGGACCCCTGGCGGTTGATTCTCGCTGCTATCACTGCACCTTCCTGACCCATCGAAATCACTGATTTTTTGGACTTACCGTCAACATCTAATATCCTTCTAACTTAGGCAAGGTTTATTAAGCTGATAGAACACAACATAATCAACTGAAAATCCGGAAGGTTCTGTAGTTATTTTTGTGGCTTACTTGTAGACCTCAGCTCCAAGAAGTCTACGAACTTGACCGAAATAGTTTTGGAATCTACTGCGGAAGGCTAAGTGAGTCACATTAGGGACTGACATATAGCTACTTAACTCTCCTTAATGGTGGGTTTTTAGGCGAAACCGGTGTACAAATCTACTTGTAGGGCGGGAGGTTGAGAAAGGATAGTTTTGAGGGTCTATGTCTCCACTCTCACTCCGAGAATAAATTTTCTACTTTCTTTGCCTTCGCCACTATATCTCGGCTGCAGCGTTGAACCTTCCCTGATTTTTCTGCACAGACCGTTCGTGCATTTTCCGCAGGAATCTATTAGTCAGTGATGTTGTTGTTGCCTAGTAATATCGATTAGGAACTAAACTTCTTGCGAATTTATTTCTTGGCCTATAAAATATCCTCACTTTCGATGCATCCATAGCTCAGAGCGTAAAGCTCCGAGTCTGCGAACTGGCATAAGATCCATGCAGTCGAGTGAGATATCCGATAAAGTCAGATCGATCCACCGATTTCCAAAAAACCCAAAACAGACTCGAGCTCGGTTTCCGAATGTTTAAATGGAGCCGCGATTGATTTACGGAAGCTGCGCTTGCACTCCTTTAACGTAGATGCATCTAGGTTACCTTTAGATCTTCCCTCTATGACGCTGCTTGCCATCTTTTCGGTTTCATTAACACCCAAGATAGATCTGTGCTTAACATTTCTAGTATGTCCATACCGAAATCTCGCTGAAACCCCTCGTTCCTTGTACTTTTTTTCTTTTTAAATTTTTTCGTTTCTGATTTATTAATTTTATGAGACAACGCATCGCTTGATTATGCCACGTACGTGCAACATTGTGCCAAAAAAACGCAAAGACAATGAGCCAACACCTACTACACCAACAACAAAACACAGATATTTAGCTGCCGTGCGACACTGAGGCATCTCATTGTGTTGCGTTGTTAACTTGCCAGCGACATGTTCGGCGAGCTTTCGAGGTAAGCGTGCTCCCACTTGCCACCATCACCGGCAGCGTCATCAACACCGTCACACGTACGCACCAACAATGCCTTAACGGGCATTTAAATATGAAAATAATGACCAAAAAATGAAATAAATGAAAAAAGGAAAAATGTGTCTAAGCATTGTTGCTGTTACGTGAAAAGAAGATATAATAACGCTGATGTACAGATAATGACAAAAATATTTATGAGTAAGTGGGGAGATTTTAGGATAATTAATTGGTAGCTACTGTGCAGTGGCAGCCAGAAAAATAAATGCTAAGATTGGGATGTAAGGGAATAAGGTGATGCATAGATAGTCCTTTTGATACATTGAGGTGAGGTACTCTAAATGAGTCAATATTTTTACATAACCAGTAACAACTGAAGACAACTACAGAAAATATTTCCTTTGTGCGGTTACTTATAGTGAAATAGTAAAAAAAAGGCTTTAGAAAGCTTTTTCCGAGGAATATAAGAAGTGTAGGCCTGAGCGAACTCTTATTCCGCGCGAACAACTTCCTTCTCTAATTTTAAGGCCTTTAGCTCTTTGTAACAAGACTTTCTTCGAAAGTTGCTAGTGATTTGATACTGAAGCATGAGCTTTCACACATTTTTGGAAGCTTTTTTTAAACTAAAAAACATATTTACACCAGTGACGCAGATCAGCGAGCTTTTTTGAGCTTTCTATGCATTTCATGTAGGTATGGATCGCTAATGCGCAAAATACACCACACAAATATTCGCGCTAATACAAGTTGGCACAAATAAGATTTATTCGAATTTTTATTCGATTCTTACTTGCACTAATTGGTATTTCCGCAAATATTTGTCTGGGGTATTTTGCGGATAAGATCGTTACTGGTTTCAACGCACGAAAAAGCTCGTTAAAGCAGTTTAAAAAATTTTATAAAAAAGTATATTTCTCTGGAAACCCCTTTTTTAAATTTATCACTAAACATTTCAAAGTTCTATGTTATACTCGCTCCGCAAGAAACATGTCAGTTTAACTGTCGGTTCAGCAGGTACAGGTGCTCGCACACCCTCGCTATTTATGACATAATTAGGGCCATTAGCATAAGAGTGCTGGTCAAAAGTAAATGTATAATAACAACGGTAATTAATATGCAAATAAGAAGAAAAATACAAAGCCACCACTGCCACCCTAATTTGATTTATGTTTTTTACATAATTAAGTGCCACTTTAAATAATCACGGGAAACAGATAGATATATGTACATACATACATATGCCGGTCAGTGAGAAGCACAAATGAATGATAAGAAAATTTTACATATGTACATTCTTTTATAATATAGAAATAATTAAATCAATTGGTAGTGAAGAGTTTTTTTCAAGATTTGTAAATATTAAAACGTCTGATAAGGTTTTTATATTCATATCAACGTCAAATAAAAAAAAAATAAAAATTTTTTAAAACAAAATTTTTTTATTGTTCTACAAATTTTAAATTTTTTTTATTTTTTATAGTTTTTAACAGTTTAAAAATATTATTTTTTTATAGATTTAGTAGCAAAAAATGTCCGCCGATTCTTTTGAAAACCTAGAGGAGCTTAAGAAATCTCACTTTATAAAAAATTTTCATTTCCAAAAAATTTAAAAAAATTTCAAAATTAAAATTTTTGTCTTAAGTTTTTGGTTTCGCGAAAGCAAATAAAGTGAAAAATGATTTTCTTAAATTGAATTTAATATCAAAACTGACGGAAGGGGAAAAAACATTTTTCACTTTAATCGCTTGTGAAACCTGCTGTAAAATATATTTATTTTTTTAATATTTAAAGCAATGAAAAATATCTATTCAATGGTGGCTATTTTAGTAGTCGAGAGGATAATTAAATTTTCAGATGTTTTTAAAACTTTTAATTTTTTCAAAGCTTTTCAATATTCATTTTTTTTTTTTAATTTTAAAAATGTTCAAGCTGTTTGTAAAAGTTGTTTTTAAAATCGTTTTTTTCCTTTCAAAATTTGACATTCGCGCAGAAAAAATTTATCAGATATATAAAATTTATCAAAATTATAAGGTCTTCAAGTGTTTTTTTATTTATACAATTTAAACTTGTTTTAGTTATTTAAACTTAACATTTCTATAGCTCTCTTTGAAGTTATTTCAAGTTTTATAGTTTTCAATAATTAAATTTTTTTATTAAATTACAAGGAAAAAAAGCTATCGCATCGTGGTTGTTTTGCAAATCGAGAGGAAAATTAAAAATATATGTATCATTTTATAAAAAATTTTAAATTTTATCTTATTAAATCTTTCAAATCATCAAAATTTTTTTAAACTTCAATTTTCTAATTTTGATAATCGAGAGGAATATTTGAATGAATTTTAAATTTATCAAATCTTCGAAATCATAAGTTTTTTGTTTTTAATTTATGACTTGAAGTTTTTAAAATTTCTAACTTTAATTTTTAAATTGTCAATATTCTAATTTCTTTTTTGATTTAAAAATTTTTAAATTTTTTTGGTAAACGTTTTAATATTGAATTCTTTCTGTTCCCATGCAACTTTCAAAAATCACGCAGAAAAAAACAAAAACATTCATCTGGCAGCATAATGCTACCGTTCTTGAGCGTTTTAAGCCATTACCAACTTGTCAAGACGTGCAATGTAACGGAAAAGAATACAGTAAGCAAACACAAGGACCAGCGTTTGTAAAGGCAAAGCGAAAAAAGGGTTACGCAAAAAACTGAATCAAAAAAGAAGGATAAATTAAATAAACGCAACGACGATGAATAAGTAGAATAAATAAAAAATGCAACGCAAAACAAAAGGAATAAAATTAATTTCAAATAAAAGCGACACTTAAAAGCAGTGAATCAACGGAAAGGATGCGAGTAACAAATGTCGTAAAAGGGAGGGGTTAAGGAAGCAATGAATAACATAAAAAGGAAAAATAATTGGAAAAAGAAGAAGCAAATTTGTTAAATGAATAATTTTTTAGAGGAAAGATTGGAATAAAAGCAAAAGCGAGCGGTGTGCCCCAAGAAAAAAAGTAAGAAGATGTACCGGAGGATAAAAAAAAATGCTTAACTGTAAAAAAGTACCTACGAATTGTTTTTTTTTCTTTAAAACGCTGGGAAATATTTAACGAAAACAAAGTAGCTTATGAGCAAAAAGAATATTGAATCTTGAAATTTCAAAAAATTTAGTTTTTGGGTTATCAATAACTTTAAATTAGTCTAGCTGAGATGATGGATTGGAAATTCCAAAGAGGCCTTCAGCGACACCGACGCAATTTTGTTGCCTCTTCGATTTTTTCTTGCAGCAACTTTTCTGACTTTGCGCGACTCCGCACCATTTCACTGGCCTTCTCACTGCCAAACCTAAACACCCCTCTACATACATACATATGTATGTATTTGTTTGCGCCCATTGTTGAAGGCATTCCGATTTTTGTTGCCTTATTTTTTCATTTAATTTTTTATTTTATTTTAAATTTAACTTTTTTCCATTTTTGTTAATTGCTGTTTGTTAGTCTTTCGACGCTTTTGTTTTTGGTCTTAACGACTTTTGACCACTCTTGCGTGTCGCTTTGATGATTCTCAAGTTGCATTTTAAAGCGCCGTTGCACACAAGAAGATACTTATTTACTCGTATCCACAAGCTTTAGCATATTTGTGTATGTACTCGTTACTGCCCACTGTTCTACCAGGAAAACCAATAAAATTCGAAATTATTGAAGGTGGTAGCGCACTTGGCAGTGCTGCGGGTCGTTGGTTGATGGCTTTGGCCTGTGGTACCCTTTGAAATTTACTCAAAGGGCACATACTACTTGTACATTTTTTATTGCATATTTTATTTTGATAGACTCTGTCGTATTTTGCCCTTTACCTTTGTACGTTGCTTGGCCGCCCGCACTCCGTTATGCAGGAGTCATAGTGAGTTGACAAAAATGTTGCTTTATTCCTCTTCTCATTTCCCAATGTTTTGTTTGTGTTATTTGTTCTTCAAATTCCAAACCACACATTCACTGCACAAATACCTTGCTTTTAGTTTGTAAATTACCGTAAAATTCATTGCCAAAGACATTCAATTCATTTTGTTGTACATGAATTAAATCATGATCTACATAAATTAGTCTACAATTCGATTTTATGTACCTACATATGTAAATACATAAGACCCTCAGCTGCGTACGTGGTTAACTTTCGAAATTAAAACGGAGAGGGGAAGTGAGTGGATGGCTGATAGATAGAATAAATCTGTTAAACTTTAACAGTGGCTCTGTTTGTGCTGCAGGTTGAGTTACCAGAATCACTGTTCATTGAGCGGGTTTTAACAAAGGTTTTGTTGGGCTGGTTGTGAAGCGGTCTAACGAGTTTTCATTTAAATATATATATATGCACAAAATATATTTATAATGCAATATACATACCTACGTACAGTGGTCGAAAAAATCATAGCCGCACCACAATTTTACAAGTTTTAACATATTATTATTTTTTTATTTAATTTTGTTAACTTTTTATAAAAATATAGTTAACAAAACCCGTGTAAATCCAAGTTTCAAACTTTGCGCAATATTAAAAAAAAACATCAGCAAACTTTCGTAAAAATTTCGAGCTTTTTAACCGACTTCACAAAAGGAGGGGGTTATAATTTCGTCGGAATATATTTTCATAATTTATTTTTTTTTGTTATGTATGTTACCGCATAACTTTGGACCAAGATAAGCGATTTCTTTTTTTGAAGGAAAGGTGTTACCCCACAGGCGGTCCCATATTGATTTTGTTTAAATCCGATATAAAATTTTTTTTTTAATTAAAATCAATACAAAAATTGAAGATTTTAATGAAAAAAAATTTAATTTCAATAAAAAATTGGTAAAATCTGCATATTTTTTTAAATTTTTATATTCAATTCCGTTTATCTAATATCATTACGCAAAAAAATATCAAAAATCGAACATCAAAAAAAAATGTATATTTTCCAAAAATTACAAAAATTAGAAAAATTTTACATATTTTTATAATTTTTAGTTTATTAAGGCAAAAAATTAATGTATTAAAGTTTTTTAACTAAGAAATGTTTGTATATTTGCATAATAACTTTTTCTTACGATTTTTTCCAAACGGCTTCCTTTTAGAATTCTTTTTTTTAGTTAGTTTTTCTTATACTTTTTTGTACCACAAAAACCATAAATTAATATAATAATTTTTTGTTTTTTAATTTTTGAAAGCATGAAAATTAAAAAGGTTTTCACCTAGTTTTAATTTGTAAATCATTATTTTTTTTTTGATATTTCATAACTGTCCTTAGATAATGACATTATTTTTATGATAAAATAATAAGCATTAAACAAACAAAGGAAAAGTAGCCAAAACTGGTCAAAATGGCGCGTAACTATTATTTTTCACATGACTATATATATGTACATATATTTTATATTACAATTACAAAAAGATACTACATACATACTTTTAACAGTATATTTGTTATTAAACTAAAAAAACCAACAAAATTGGGCTCCTATTCGAAATTTCAATTTTAAATATGAGGTTTACATAAGGCATTACTGGTTCTCTTGATTTCACAGCCAATTGATTTACCTTGGCTACTCTTTCGCTTCTTAATGAAACCGTTATGAACTCGCTGCATACTGCATATTCTCCTAAACTGCTACCTTTTCAACATCCTTCGCTCATACGCTCATAAGAAAGTCAGTCTATCTGCCTTTTATTATTATGGCATACTTTTTTCTTTTTGAATAATCAATTTTATCAGAATTTAAACTAGAATTCCATTTATGTAAATATTTGAATATTTGTTAGCAAACATTTTGCTGTCAATAAAATTGAATGCATTTTCGAGTAAACTGGCAGAATTGATTGGCCGCATACAAGACAGTAGCGATATGTAGTGGCAATCGCCCTTCTGCCTGCCTTTCCTGTCTTGTCTCCTGTCCTGCGTGCCCGGCATGGTTGGCCCCTAACGACCGTGCGCTGTTGGCTCTCGGGCGCCTGCACTGATAACCGCAAAATTCATATGCATGTGAGTAAATATAGTATGCGTATATAAATATGTACATACCATATATGTATGTACATCATTACACGTGCTCCTGCAGTTTACTCGCCCTGTCCCAGTGCCACTCCGATTCCCAGCAGAGCAGCACAACGCAACCACAGTGCTCAGGCTAGCAGCACCGGCCACTGAAGACACAGCTGTTGATGAGCAGAGTGAATTTGTATGCGTACATACATACATATACACCCTGCAGCAATAAGACGGACAATTTTTCGAAGAGCACTAGTCCCAACCCGATTAAAATTTGACATTAAATGTTAGCTTGCGACCTGTCCCTAAGGAACCGTTCTGGAGATCGGCAAACAAACGAGACTCTCACAGTTTTGTTCATACAGAATAGTCCAAAACCAGATAATAAAGAACAATTAACCGCAATAGGACATCTTACGGTGAGTTGTTGGACCGGTCCTTTTCCAATGGCACGCCAATGTTAAACAGGGATCACACCGTTTGTACACTTGTATGTGTATTTGGCTGTCACAGAGTGGTGTGACCTAGAAATTTTAGTTGCGATCCCCAACTTTTCTGGGTTAAAACCTGTGAAACTGTCAAAAGGCAAAAGAAGCCAGAGAACCGAGTACGGGAACGGTTTCTGGTAAATTCCTGTAAATTCTTGCAACTTCTTGCGAGTTAGGGAACGCAACTTTTTATTGAGAATGAGTTTAGTTCAATCACAACTTCCCAAACAACATCACTCTATAACGGTGAAAATGTATAAATGTACAAATTGTGTGATCCCTGCTTTAAAAATGACAGTTGAAACCAGTGACTGGGGAATAATGAGGGACTAGTGCTGGTAATAATAGAAACTATCCTAGGGTTACCCCAGGGTGAGTCCGAATCACTGCAGGGTAGATGCATGTGAGGAAATGTGTGCGCATGTGATAGGTTATGGTAGCTCGCAAAAAGGCAAAGAAAAGCAAATATGTAACAACAACACATACAAAAAATGTCAGGCTGCAACCGAACATGGGCATGCTTGCAAAGAAAAGATAAAAAACAAACACTCGCAACATCCAAAGTAAATCAAGCAAACAAAAAAGTGGTGAGGAAAACACCAAAAACAAAATAATTGTAATGGTCAGGGCTAACATAGCATTAGCGCGCTACTAAATATTTTATTGTAAGGTTAGTGCTCGCAATGGGAAAATGGAAGCGCCCGTGTGCGAGTGTGTTTGTTGTCACTGAGAGAATTGTGCTGTACAGCCAGCTGTTATGTTAACAGCGCCGCAGCGAGAGAATGGTTGGGCATAGCGTTGCCATCAGTTGAGATTTTTAATATTTTTAGAATACATATTTATATACATAATTTAGTTTTAAATTAAACTCGAGCTTCTCTCTCTACTAATTGCAAAGGAGGTTGTCTTCCATACGTATATTTTCTTGATTCAGATAAACGTTGATCTGCAAATACATTCGAGCGACTGAGAAATTAACCTTTGAGATACTAATTAATTAAATACCTTTACAATTTTCCTCATACAATTTTTAGGCCTCTGAAGTAAAGAAATTTGTGAATTCCCTTTGTCAGAATCAGGAAAAAGGCTTCAAACATATTAAACCCAGAATAAGCTGATTAAACTTAAAACTAATTATTATTTTCGCCCACTGTAAACTTAGTAAGCGCATCTTCAAGTAATGGCTACCAATTTTTCATAAACTCAACCAAAAAACGCGAAAAGTTCGTCAAATAGAAGTTAATAAAAATATAAAAGGCAAGGCTTTAAAATCCTCAAAATTCCCTGAACTGATAAGCTTCAAATTTTTAGGCTAAGAATTTTTGACTTTACTTTATTCGAGTTATCAGCATTTGAATGTGACTGCTTTGGGGTTGCCGGTTCGATATAAAAACTAGTCTACCAGTAGCCGCTTTTTATGTCATGTTCTCCGTTGGGTATTAAATAACAAAAATATTAATGACAGGGTTGGGTATTGAAAAATGTTGGCCTAAGCCCACTAAACAACTGGTGTAAAAATGGGACACGAAGTAAAAAAGGAACATAGGCGACGATGATTGTATTGCTTTAATAAGTGGTAGCATTTTTTGTGGCCCAACAGAAGTATTCAAATTAAACTTGGCGTCCAATTTTAGCTTTTTTATATATTATTTTCTCTAGCTGTAACGGAAATTTAAATATCTAGTCTACAACTCCAAATATCACTAGCGTTTTCAAAGAATCTTGTGTCCGCAAAAGGGTTAAATGGGATTTGTTTTTTTTTTTTGATATTTTATTCCATGTAGAAACTCGTTGTTAGAACAACCAAATTAAGAAATTTGATTATGTTCTTGGTCCAAGATATCGAGATGTCGAGACTAAGTTTTCCTTGCCCAAAACCAAATTATTTACCCTTTACCCATTTTAAGATTTATTAGTGCGGTGGCAACACTTACCTGCTTTCGCATTGCAAGGTACAACAGCTGTTTTTAGTGTTGCATTTGGGTGAGAGAGCACTCAAGAAGGAGAGCGCCAACTATTCTCTGCTGTTATTAGGAAACAACAACAAAAGTAAAAGCAGATGGAATACTAATACAAGTTCTCAGTTTTTGCTGCTACCTGTATGCAACTTGTTCGATGGTTTGATGCGCGAATCGGCATTTAAAACGAAGTATGAATTCATTATTTATGGGACGCGTTTTGATAGCGGTCTTGCTAATGATTTTTCGGGATAGCAAAGTTGGGGTATTCTCGAAGTCTTGCAAAGCCCTTGCATCCAGTGTTGCCGTTGAGAATTTTCAGAAAGTCGGAAAAAAGGGGTCATAGACGAAAAAAGGTCACCATATTATTTTTGCTTTTCTTTACTAGTAAAAGAGTAAATCTGTGGAATTAAAAAAATATATATATAGAGGGGCAAGCTTTACAGAAAACCGTTTTAAGTGATGTATTTTTTTGTACTTATTGGAGAAAATATATTTTAATAGCATGGGGGCCAAAGTCGCAATTTTGGAAAAGGGTCAACAAATCAAAATCTTCAAAAAGTCGGGTCAAAGGGTAAAAAAGTAAAAGAGTAAATCTGTGGAATTGAAAAAAAATATATATAGAGGGGCAAGCTTTACAGAAAACAGTTTTAAGTGATGTATTTTTTTGTACTTATTGGAGAAAATATTTTTTAATAGCATGGGGGCCAAAGTCGCAATTTTGGAAAAGGGTCAACAAATCAAAATCTTCAAAAAGTCGGGTCAAAGGGTATCGGCGCTTAAAAAGGGTCAAATTGCCCCATTAGTTACAGTTACGCGCCCCTTGAAAGCATCTCACAGAATGTGAGGCCATCCACTGTGAACTGTGAAGTCTTTCCACCACGGTACTTGAGATATTTCATAGACATTTGGTAAAATCTGGCATTACGTTAATGTTCGGTGTCTGCGACAATGCTGGAACGAATTCTAGTCCGTCTTACTCTGCAGACTGATCAAGCTAACTTCCTAGTGCCTTTGGTCTAAAAAATTTGCAGCTAAATGTATCGGTTTTATGTTTTTTTTTTTTGAATCGGGTATTGAATATTGTTGTACGCTCGGTTTTTTTTCGGCATCATTCAACATCGAAGTTGTAGATAACTCCCGTTCAATTTTAGTTTTGATATATTTTGGCTAAATTTTACATATATACCGACTATTCTGGATATATTTATTGCCTGGTCTACTTTATTAAACATAAGTTTTATAAAATTTTTAGAGTTTTAGATGCGGGGGTACTCAAATTTAATTCAGTGAGTATCTACTCTAAATTATGTAAATACCCGGATATCAAAATGGGTAATTTATGGTAAATAACTAGCTGTGAACCCATCACTAAGCTTGACCCTTTTTAACCAGGGTATTTATGTATGTATAATGTTAGAAAACTGATTTTTAAATAAAGGATTTGCTCACACAAGCTCTTGGCTCAATCCTTATCCATTCGTCCTGAAATATACTAGCCAGAAATGCGATTGCTTTATACAAAAAAGTGAACCATTTTGAAAGATGAGTGTTTTTACCCTCCAGATAATAATTTCTAAAACTTCACATACGCGGTTTTGCATTTTGTTGATACGCGGTTTTGCACTTTAAACGACGGTATGTATGTAAGTATATTCAAGAAAATAAATTTTTGCCCATTTTACCTTGAATAAAACTTTGTTTTTGTTTCCTTCAAAAAAAGTATGATGTTTTAATCAGTATAAATTCCTCTATAGAGCCCACTTAAACTTCGTCAGACCCAACAATAAACTGTTTATCTTCTTGCAAACCATCTCTATTTTTTTAAATAATTGCCATCACCTCAATTTACCTTCCACAAATGCGCAACAACCGTCATTGGCGCTAAACTTTTGTATCCACAATAAATACACATGTGTGTGTGTACATAAATATGTATGTAGTAAACAGGTATTTTGGAGCCATCAAACATCTAACAGCGCCAGCAAACTTCCCAATGCAACATCGAACCAAACAACGAACCATTTTTGGCGACTTCGCCACCGCGAGCATCGTTTGCCTTTAGTGCAGCGTGCGAGCATTTTTCTCCACTAGTTTCGTGCCGGTTTTAATGCCGTTTGGACGTGTTTGTGCTGCAGTTTGAAAGTGAAGCGGAAACGTGTCGGTTGAAAAATTTTCGTATAAAAATTTCATTTAACAGCCGCAAAGTGTCTAATGGCGAAGCGTGTATTTAGCGAGTAGAGCGCGCGCAGGTGAAAATTACCAATGAAAACTGCGAAAATAGTTAAAGTGTTCAAGAAATATTAAAGAATAATTAAAAAGTGTGTTGTTATGAATGCGAATGAATTGATTGAAAAATTGTGTGCGAGAAAAATTAACAGCGATTGCTTTGCAGCACAACGAATCAATCAAACAAAGAAAATGCGTACAAATAGTGCGCCTTGAAGGAAAAAAAAATTAATTCTAACAGCGTGCATTTCGGTTAACTTCTTTTCGTTTCCTCGCCAGCACTTTTTCTCGTGATTTCTGATATTTTTGAGAGAATTGTGTTTCCTTCTTTTCCTACTTCGTTTTTCTTTTTCTTTGGGTGCAATTCGTTTGCTTTTGTGTGATTTTTCGACTCTGCTATTTATGCCGGTGCGTCGCAGTCGCGCAGCCAAGAACAGGTAGAGTTAATGCAGCGCAACGGAACGGATGCTACCTGCTGGTAGTGGTTGCCCATTCTTTCGATTATCGAGTGACGAATAACTACGAGTGACGTCTCTGATTTAAGTGCAACGCTAGCGAGGGAGGTGCTTGCGTTTTTGTGTGCATATTAAAATTGAAAAATGAGGTGAGCGAGTAGCAGCAAATATTGCAAGTGCAGCGTTCATTTTCTCGAGTGCAAAAATAGTTGGTATAAGCAAAGAAAGTCAAAAACGTAGTTGAAGAAGAACAAGCGATAAGAGCATAAAGTGGAAATTGCAGTGCGGTTTGTGAAAAGTAGTAAAGAAATAAGTAAAACAAAACAGAAACCGGAAAAAGGAGTTTTCAGTCGAAACTGCATAGAAAAATAAAAACAAGCAACACGTTGCAAACGAGCTGTTGTTGTGGCCATTAAACGAGTGTATGCAGCATTGAAGCAGAGAAAAATAAATTAATGTAAGTGACTATGAATTTTTTATAAAATGTTTCTATTAAAACAATTTTAGAGATTAGTAAACTGCAAAAAAAAATTAAATAGTTTTAAAATAAGCTTTCGCACTGCGCATGAATTTTTTGCTGCTAAAAAATGTATGAAGAAGACTTCTAAGGTGTTTGAAAGGCGTAAAAGTGTAGGCAGTGCTTTCCTGGTCACCGCATCGTTTGTTCTGTACCTATGTATGTATAAATTTTTCCCCTCAACCAAGTCAAATTTTTATTTAATTATTAGCGTAACCACTCTAGCCTTTCCGGCCTGTAGTTCGAAATCATAAAATATCTATAAAAATTTAAAAACAAATTTTTTCAAGTTTGCCTAAATTAAATAATCTCATGAAGCTTTAAAAAATTCTACATCTTTCGCTTAAATTAATAGATTAAGCAAAGAAGAATAAAAGATTGCAATAAAAAATTAAGATACATATGCATTTCTAGACTTAAAAATATAAAAAAGCTATTGAACTTCATAAAGATATTTTCATAAGTAGTATACATATGTACCACTTTAGAAGGGATTTAGAGAATTAAAAAAATGCATGTTTAAAGTCTAAAATTTTCGCTTAAATCAATAAGTGAAGTAAACAATAATTAAAAGCTTTTTCAGATTTTTTTTCTAAACAAGATAAAGGCAGATGAATACCACCCATAGTACCTACCTATCTCACAAAAATTTTAAAATAAAAACCTTTTCAGAGAATTGTTAAATTTTCGCAGTAATCTCTCTATAAAGTTTTCTTAAAACGGCGGAATTTCGTATCAAACGGCTGCAGTTTCGATTTCAAGAGCCTTGGCAAATAATTTGGAAAAATTAGGAGCATTATAATGATCTAGAAATGAGTTACAAACAAATTTTCGAAAAATAAATAATAAAAAAATACCAAAAGTAAAAATATAACAAATTTCTGCAAGAAAATCTGAAAAGAAAAGTGCTAAAATTTATTTCCGAAGTTAAGTGTTATTCCAAAAGGCAGCGATTTATTTTTGTCTTGTTATAACAAACTTACAAAGTTAAAAAAATTTATGATATTTTCCAAAAACTTACAACGCGTTTACAAAATAAAAAAAAAATTTCATAAACTATCTAGGAAAAGGAACGCCGTATTCATAAAAAATAAAGTAGCTTTACAAAAGTTTTTTAAATTGAAAAATATATGAAAACGTCACTTTATAAAACTTTTTAAACCTACTTTATTTTTTATGAATAAGGCAATAAAATTACAGAATAAGGCGATAAAATGACAGAATGCGTTGACAAAAAAAATTAACATTAAGGACGGTAAGATAATCTCAAAAGTGGGGAGAAAATATAAAAAAAACCTCAAAGGTATAAAAACAATTTTAACAGACTTCCAAAAAAAGGAGGAGGTTATCAGTTCGTCGGAATATCTTTTTATTTATTTTTTATTTTATTTTTTTATTTTATTTTATTTTATTTTATTTTATTTTCTTTATTTTATTTTTTTACTTTTTTATATTATTTTTTTTTATGTATAACTTTGCATAACTTTGGAGCACGTCAACCGATTTCGATAATTCCTTTTGCATCGGAAACGCAGTGTCCAATACTAATTTGGTTTAGATCCGATCATTGGATAATGAAATATACATATATATATATTTTTTAATATGAGAATTGAAGTCGGTTTTGCTTAAAAGTTACTTGTTATTTAAACTTTTTTATAAAGAAAAAATGGCAGAACTCCATTCCTCTAGTTGAAAGTTGCCTTTACTCCAAAATGTAGGATTTGAGGTGCCAGTGCAGTTTGTAAAAATTTTCATTGACTTATTTCACCTCACTTTTATATATTTTTCGACCTGCATTAAATTTTGTCATCGTGTTTCTTGTCCCATTATATCACATCCCACTGCCTCCTATGTTAGCTAAACAGGTAATAAAGCTGCAGAGTTCTTTGCTCAGATTTTTTTTAAATGCAAGGCGCGTGAACCTGCTTATCTCCACTATAGGTTTTAGCGAGTTATTTTCGAACTTTACTTGCTCTCAAGCCTAGCAAAATCGTCCAAGTTGAAAACTATTAAGTAAGCAGCCTTAGCTTAAACCTCCCTTTACAAGTTATTATTTTCACTTGTCCCCCTTGCCTGCTCGACTTGCATTGCTTCGTAACACCAACAACAACACTCGGCCTGCAGCTCTTAGTGCGCAAACTGAGCTGTTTACTTTCGCAATGAAATTACAACAATGGCGCAGCAAAAAAAAAATAACACTGCAAAGCAATAAGAACAATGCGCGTAAAGCGAGAAAAAGTGAAAAAATTCTCATCAAAACAGCGTGGCATAGAACAAAAGGTTGTCGGAAAGGGAAAACTAAAAAAATTAACAAACAAACAAACAATTGAAAATAACTAAAACATTGCAAAGCACAATATATAAAAGCGCACTAACTAAAACAATAAAGCTTTGGGGAGGGAAAATATTAAAAAAAAATTTATGCAAGCATTAAAATGTAAATTTGCCTGTAAAATGTTGTGAATTATCTTATGAAAGGAAAGAATTTTTAACCTTTAAGTTTGTAAATAGTTTTTGCGTAACACACACTAGCGTGGACTAGCGTGGTCTCACAGACTCAAAATCTACGGGAATATATTATTAGTGAAATTGGTAGACCCAGACTGAAGGTTATTAATAGGTCTTAACTTGTTGGAAGGAACCAAAACTATTTATCGAAATAAAAAAATGGCATTTTCAGGCTTCTTCGACGTGAACTCAA
>NW_016170552.1:0-8431 GCF_001687245.7 Rhagoletis zephyria
GGCAGCATTGACGCAATGGTTGGCGCCAACACTTAAAAATGCAACACTCGTGGAACATTTGCTGCTGAGTAAATAAATAAACAAATCACAGAGTGCGAGTCAGCAAATGTGGCGCTTCCAGCGCTAAGCAAATGAATTGCTACTCGTATGCAAGCGAGCGCTGGTGGTTGTGCCAACTTGCAGAAGCAATGTTTCTAATACGAATTCTATCAATTTATAAAATAATCGATTACATCGCAAATGTACACAAAGTTTCTTGTATGAGAAATGGAGTGACGAGGAGAGTGTTTATGCTGAATGCTGACAAATCCATTATCCGAATGGATGTTCACGTACAAAAATCGAAATAATAAATGCTTTAAATAACTTTACGAATCAAAACCACTGAACCAAATTAAATACATAAATAAACAATTGCAAGTACGAGCCTTTATTTTAGAAAAAAAATATGAACATACCTAATAAAACGCAATAAATTGTGCCTAAAAAATGAAAATTTACCTAAAAATGATTCCCCCTTTATGTTTCATGAATTTGTTTTAGTTAAATTAATAATAACACAGCAAATCGTAGTTTTCAAAACCGTCACGAAATCCTAAAAAAAAGGATGGGAAATGTGTCCTGAATTCTGGAACTATTTCTTTGCAAATTTTCAAAAAAATCGCAAGAAGGGGTTGACACGAACCTTTATAGAAATATCTGTAAGATTTCTGAAATAAAATTTTGAAAGATTTCTTTCAGAAAATGTTGTCCAATTTCAGACTTTTTTGTCTGATTTCTTAGAGAAAATTGTTTGCACTTTATGAAATCTAAAACATTTCCATGAGAATATTTTCCCCACCTTCAGAGAGAAAATTCTGAAAAACTTCTTCACGATTATTTAATTTATACCTAATGCATTGAAAATATTTCATAGAATGGCTTCATAAATATTACTCAAATATTTTAGAAAATAAGCGTGGAACCTTTAGGTCTGCGGGTTAACTGCTTGTTAAGTTTAGCTACATATGCATGTTACACATTAGGGCGTACACGTAGAAACCTGCTATGCTATATACGCATAGTTAAAAAAATTTTGCCCGCCCTAATGTACATACTTCATTTGATTTTTATTAAATATAAAACCTTTTAGAACTGGGATCAGTATACAGTCCTTACAGGACGTCTTGTTGCGTTTTTAGGCTGTCGTCTTCAAAGACAACTTTTAAATTTGTATATACAGTATATTTTGCTTAGCTGCACATCACTCTTTGCACGAAAACTTGTGCACCTAACCGAAAAAGGCACTTAAGCGAATTTCTTTACTACTTCAATGAGGGAGGTATCCGAATCCCTATGAAACCAAATAATGGAGAAGCACTTATCACGTAGAAAATAATGCAAGCGAAATTTTTTTTCGAATGGTATCTTATTATCTATATAACTAGAAAAATTGATAGCCATTTCCGTTGTTCTGCGATATGAGTAAAATAAATAAAAGCTTGTAAAATTAGGTAATTCTAGGCCAGTGCAGGTAAACGTAATACTTTCTTTGATAATTGATACTATTTGCAAAATTTTTAAGGCAGCTATCGCCAATGTGCAGGTATGTTGAATGCATCTATCGGAACAGTTTCCTTATAAATGTTAAAAATAATGTCTCAGATGCGCATTTTGGGGTAGGTATCTTAAATGTGCACTTAAGCATAAAGGCAGCAAAGCAAAATATACTGTAATATATAGTATTCTACTGTTTTTCCGATCGGAGTACTATACACTGTTGGAAAAAAATATAGTACGCGAAAATACTATATTTCTCCAGCTTTAAATATAAATTGATTTTAGTAATTTGCAAGACAAAATGTGTATTAAAATGAATGACCTTTATACAGATATAACAATATTAAATGAAATATTCTTTAAAGTAGAAGGACATAGTGAGTTTATAATCAAAAAAGGCAACATATTTTTAAAAACACTAAGAAAGAACTAACAAATTTATTTAAACTTACATCTTTTCTACTATCTATTCCAGCAACTTCGGCATTCACAGGAAGAACTTTTTACATTACCTAAAAAGCGTTTTTACTTTTTCTATATATAATTGAAGTGTACTCTATTTTTCAGATTTTTTTTGAAGAAATACTATAAATATCTTAGGAAATGTTGGTAACCCTAGATATGACCCATATCTGTCCTTGAATGTATAAGAACTTACTAGCTCATTATGCATGTCGTCACTTGATTTTAAGCTCTTCTCAAGGTCAAATACTGCATCCTTCGTAGTCGTTGGTATAGTTTTAGTAATTGCTTTGTTTTTTATTTTCCTGCAAAGAAGTTTCTACTTTGCCCCATAAACTTATGAACTCTCCTGTCATGGAAGTCATGAACACGTTGGTACCACTCTCGCAGTCGGCTGTTTTCTTTTAATACCTAATTTAGCTTGTTATTAATTTCCGTGAACTTGAAGGGGTTTCTTTTCTGCTGGCTTTACTCGTTCCGGGGTTCAAAAAATTCATTTCAAGGATCCGTTAGTATTTTCCTCAGTAATGAAGGTCTTGCGAAATGAATTAATGTGCGCAGATGATCTTATGGAAACAGGTAGCGAGTCCTCACTAGAATCAGTAGAAAAAGAGTTCGATCTTTGGGCCCCTCATTAATCTTTTTTACACAAACTAAGATGATGATTTTTGTCACACACAGGAAGAAATTAGTTTTTAATTAAATTGTCAAGTCCTAAAACTAAGGCGGAAGATTATCGATGCTTGGGAGGGCATGAAAACAGTTTACCCAAAACTTTACAGACTTTCGAAAAAATACCGTCATTTAGTTGGTACCTCGGTGCCAGCTGCGCGCCGTTTTCAAACGCATTTACAAACTTTTGTTTTTGCAAGCTTGGTTAAATAACAACAAAACGCTTATCAAGACTTTTGTTTTTGGAAACCTGGTTAAATAGTAAATAAGTTAAGTGTAAAAACAAATATTTTTAAAGCAAGCTTTCTAAATATGAACGAAATCGGAACATAAATGGGCTAACTTCCAAAACGTATCAATACAGTGTTTGGATACTGCTATACTGCGGTATTCAAACTGTTTGCATATGTAGAGTTGCGTCACATTACAACCATATACATTGCAATTTTTAAATAATCCATATAGCAATGAACAATTTTTCTGAATTTTCCATTTTTAAAACACCAATGGTAACCACTGCTTGCTCTAGCGATGCGCTTCGATAACTTTTCGGATGCGTTTTGGAAAAGTATACATTGTGAATATTTTGTAGTTCGGCGTTATGGAACATTCTACCTTGTAGGTATGCAAAGCAATTGACGTTTTGGAAGTCAGCCATACTGGTTTACCAAATATATCGACTCGTGCGCAGCCTATCGGCAAAAATTTTAGTGGAGTTATTCCTTTTTATGTAAATATACGTTCTAAATATGAACTAAAGCGGACTATAAATACGGGTTTTTGAAATATTTCGACTTCTGCGCTACCTATTGGATTAACTGATCTTACGTATTGCATTGTCATGGGGTTTTGAGCCATCTGTGAAGTTTCAAGTCTCCAGGTCATCAGGCAGTTGGTCAAGAATTTATTGCAAGATTTTCCCCTAACAATCATACATACATACATACATACAGAGCAAGTTAAATTAAAACTTGTAATAATTATCGCTGTTAAAAATTAGAATTCGAAATTTTTTATGGATACGTGTTTTTGTGAATACTCACTGTAAAAAAGTGTCTTAAAATATTTGATTAGTCGATTATTTCTCAATAATTGCAGTTAATTGCAATTAAATTTTTAGGCTTGTGATTAATCATATGATTAATTAATTGATTATTTAATTTTTTTATGCCATCCCTATCATCACTATATTCAACAAGGAATTCAAAACCAATATTAGGATTTTCTATACGTAGTTAAATGTTGACTTTACACTTCCTCAATTTTTTTTTAACCTTTTTTGAATTCGTCTACAACAAAAATCTAAAACTACTTGTGTATACTTAACACTTTTGCATGGACCAGGCCCAGTAGTTTAATTGGCGCATCCCAAAGGGTTACCGATCCTACAGTTAAATTCTGAGAAAACTACAGACTTGATACTAAATCTAGAAAAAAAACACACTCACTGATTTAATAGTACTCGTACACATTTCCACAGACACAACTTTAATCGATTAGTTAGATGAAAAAAGAATAAACATGCAACCAATAAAATCAGCGACGTTGGCATTTAACGAGCCTAAGATTTATTTCTTGAGCGCGTTAAGCGGCTATAAAAAACTTTATGACTTACTTCTGAGCATTGATTGGATGACTGTGTGGAGACCGCACAGCCAACGTGAATCATATGGGAAAAAAGTGAGGAAAAAGAAGTAATAAGTAAGGACAGTCGTGTCTTCGGCTATGCTGATTTCTTCATACCAATGATGCATTGTAACTTTAATTTTAACGTTTACAAAAAAAAAAAAAAATCGTTTCTAACTCGCATTAACTGCGCTGTTGATTTGATCAAAATTGTACCTTGACCTACGGCAGTAATGCGGATTAACGAGCCGCGTTTGAGTCCCACGGCCAGTAGAATTTTCATTTGATTTTTTTTTGTACCTATTCAATCATAACTTCTATATTATTTTAATATTGTTTATAATTAGCTGTTAATGACTTTAAGGAACACCTAATGTACTTAGTATACTTTTTAAATAATATAATATAATTTAATAACACTTCATGTTCATGAAAGGTATAAAAACTAACCCAAGTTGAAAGAAACCAAAATGAAGAAAAGTGATAAAAAAAAACAAAATGGCTGCGCCTTTGGCGACTGTACGAAGTAGAGAAGCTATTAAAAATACACAAAAGTCAAGTAAAAAACTGTTTAGTAGCTTTACATATGAAACGCCAACAAATCCCATTTTTCTTTAAATTATGGTTTTTTTTTGGCGAAGAGATGTACATACATATCTGAGTGTCAGCTAAAGGAATATTTAATAAAGTGAGTTCTTGAAAAGGGGTCTTTTTGCATTGGTGGAGCCGAAATATTGCTTAAAATTTTCATTCACCATTTTTCAGCAACTTAAAGAACTAAACATTTCTTTCCAAAAAATCCCAAAAGCGATTGCTATCATCATTGACTTTGATGGTTTGTTGCAAAAACCTGCATTTGCATGTCACCGCCTAATGGAAATCAACATAAAATCGCGCGTGCAAAAAACTTCATTTGGTAATTTATGCGCATTTCATTTCGTTTTCCATTTCAATCGCCACTATGGGAAAATAGTGCGGCGTGGCGCGGCAATTGCTGATGCTTTGTTAAAAAAAAATCATAAAAAATTTAAATCCTCAAATAGGCCGCAAACTGTGAGTGATATGCAAAAAAAATCGTTAAACAGTGAAACGGTAGCAATCACTGGCAATTGTTGCATGTTCTCGCTATTGTTGTTGTCATCACTTTACTACATTGCATTACTGCCGTTGTTTTTGCAGCCATTTGACATACGTAACAACAACTAAAACGGCTCTTTTTCCACTATTCACCACTACTTGCTAAGTTTTTTCGCCTTCCCATTTTCGTGCTAAGTTTGGCCTTCTTTGCGCTTATTCGTCGGCGTTTTTTTTGCTATAATCCTTGCCGCTTCATGTTGCAAGGTGCATGATGATTGCTTGCTATAGCACCAATCAAAAAACTAAAAAAAAAGAAAAAAACATAAAAGGAAACTAGCAGCTACCTACAATTGTGCTTGTATGGCAGCGCTAAGCCTAAAAAACAGAACAACTTCATAGTTGGTAACAGAAAAAATTGAGAAAAAACTAAATACAATCGCAATCAAAACTCCATTGTTCCGCTTTTCGGCTTAACGATGCAAATGCATTGCCACTGTCTGATGTGTTTGTTGTTTGCTGCTTGGTGCTTGCTTATTATAGCTTTACGTATTGTGCTTATTGTTGTTGTTGTTGTTGGTTGCAATTCTTTCTGCACGTCAGGTTCATTTCGAGCACTTTTTGTTGCGTTTTTGTGCGCGTCCGCGAGTCCACTGTGCAATTGAGGAAATAATCCACACAATGGCCGACCGAAGGTGCTTTGATTGCAAGGCTGTTTGTTGTAATGGCAATTGCACGAAAGCTAATGGTTTCTTTTTGCTATAGCGGGGGTTGGTTGGTCCGCTGGAATGGCGGCGGCAGTTCTAATGCAAATGCGCTGTCTTTAAGAACTACACCGCCGCAGCTGAGCTGAACCTTCGAAGCTTATATATACAGTGAAACCTCGGTTGGGCGGACACTCAACGTCAGTCAACTTTTGTCCGCCCAGAGTGGTTTTTGAATTCGAATAAAATACTTTTAAATTATGAATTGAAAAGGTGCTCCCACAGCAAAACCTCGAATGAGTGTTTCCAGAGAGCTCCGATAATGGAGTGAAAAGAGAGTCAAAGTGTTATTTTGTTATCTGGTTTTTCTTTTTTTTGCATCTAGTCTGTAAGATTAAAATTTAATCAAGTGAAATTCAAAAAAGACGGGATCGTCATTTCCGAACGTTCCTAGAAAGGGACATCGAGAAAAAAGATGTCGACGTAATGGCGGCTGTAAATGCTTTGGTGGTTAGCAATAATGATTAAAAACTTACTTTTGGCTAACTTTAGAATTTTTTAGGCGCATTAAAGAAAAGTTTCTGGTTCTAGCAAAGAATTCAATAGAGCGAGCGCAAAAGTGGCTCCGCACACAGGAACGTCTTAAAAAGAGAAAAATCTTTATTTATTTCTTTCATAATTTTTCCCTTTTTAATGAATAATTTTAATTTCAGGTTTTTTCAATAAATAAAAATTATGCAAAAACTCGAATACTTATAAATTAAATTAGAAGCATTTTGAAAAACCGTAAATCCTCCTTTTTGGTGGCGCAAATGCTATTTTTGATAGACTGTTTTATGCTGATTACGAATACGTAAATATAAAGTTTCCGTCAGTTTTTGCTACAGCTTCCTAAATATTGTAAATAAACGGTATTTTTTTGACTCTCTGGAAAGTTTATACTTACGGTTTCGTAATCAGCATCAAAAACAGCTTTAACATTTGCCGCACCCAAATCAGTGTCGCTCTGTATTATCGGAGCACTCCCGAAACACTCCGTATAGGTTATATTCGAATGATTTAAGTCATTTTCACAAAATCATAACCGAATAGGGGAGCCCCCACGGAATCTTTGTGGATTATCTGAGGAAGCTTTCTGTGACTCTGAAATCACCCAATTAAGGAGTCATAATGTAATGTCCTCAGGAAATGTCCGGAGTAAACTTATTGTAAAAACAACTTAAATTTTACCTGTGCAGAATTTAATAATTACATGAAAACAGAAACTAACGAAGACATCATATCTCATATCATCAAAATATTAAACACTTATAAGGCTTAAATTAAAAAAAATGCCATACATTCCGGATGAGTCTGTTATTCTTTTGTGTAATTTAGCTATTTATTTTTTACATTAATTGTTTCCTTGAAAAAGATATCTAAGTTATCTTTGTTTGTTTGTACCTAATTAATGAAAACGATCTCAAATATGTGATTACATATTCAATTTTTTTTTAATTAGTAACAATAAATTGCACAAAAAATTAAAAAAAACACGTCCTTTTTTATGTTTGTACTGCTTTTTTGCTATCGAATATAGAAATGTACTGCATTCTCCGTTTCAGAATCTGGCAACCCTACTAAATCTTTATGCTATTTACTTGACCGCCTATAAGGAGTTCAAGGGTCCCTCACCTTTGTGTGACAACATCAAGGTGCACGGCACAAATCCGAGGAGAAGCTATTTTATTATTGTTATTGTTCGAGTCCTCAAAGAGAGGCCTTTGTTTGCTTTATGCAACGAATAGATGACTGCCCGTTTCCAGCCAAGAGAGGCTAATTTGTTCCGATTATTATATCTGCGACTTGGTATTGGAAAAAATACATACATATCTCCCCAAGTGAAGTGTCCGTTAGAAGAGGTTACACTGTACGTACATAAATGCTGTGTACATGCGCAACCATTTTCATTCTATAAGCCTTATTTTGTGCTTACACTCACTTTTCTGGAGTAAACATGCATATATATCCGAGTATGTACATGGCTATAATTGCCGCTGTTATTTTCGTCGTTTCAATAGTGCTTTGATTGTTGCATTTTCTTACTTTTTTACAATTTTTTTCTAGGTTGAATTAAACATGCAAAATCCGTACCTTTGCTATCTGGCAGTTTTTAATTGTATGAAAATGTGATGATTGCTGATAACAAAATTCTTTAAATGTAATGAATACGACTGACATAAAAACCTTTGCTCCCACCGACTGGGGATTGCGGACTCAAATAATTGAATATTTCACAAACTGTAGATCGCATTAAAATCAATATAATTTCTGAACAATACATTATACCATAGGGCCGTTTCACACGCTCTGGG
>NW_016170552.1:8456-15638 GCF_001687245.7 Rhagoletis zephyria
GACTTGGCTTCACTTGGCATTTTCAATTGGCGTCAGTTAGCACAGAAGAGAAATGACTGGCGTGCTGTTTTGGACTCGGCCAAAATCGCTTAGGCGGTTACAGCGCCAATTAAGAAGAAGAAATATATCGCACCCTAAACCAAAAAGAGTCCCAACTAAAAAAATCCCAATTATTAAATCATAACAGTCTTAATCATTAACCCCTCGGTCAGACTTTTAAGTCTTACTTGCTACTTATTAGCAAATTATATAAGTAACACTCGTATAAGATCACTTACCGAAAAATAAAAATCGTACTTTTCTTCTTTACGTACTTAAATACTCGTACGTTAATTCCTACTCATTACAATATTTAAGAAATGTTCAACAAGAAAAGGAAAATAATTATAATTATGACATTAATATGGCTTCTTAATGGCTGTTTTCATTTGCCAAAACAGATATCGTTATTTTAGTATAACTGTAAAAATCTAGAATATTCCAATTGAAATAGAGTAGGTAGCTAACAATAATAACAAACAATTTCGAGATATCAAAATGATAATCAAAAAACCNATAGAGTAGGTAGCTAACAATAATAACAAACAATTTCGAGATATCAAAATCATAATCAAAAAACCATAAAAAAGATATTAACAATTTAATAACTTTGTGAACGTTTTTTTTTTGCATTATCATTTGCAGGCCTTGGTCAATAGAGCCAATCAAATACGAGTACGAAATGCAGCAGAAGCACACCATTGAGGCATGCAACACAGGGTCATACATATGGAAAACGTTATTGAATCTGAATTGTGTGCTTTGGTTGCTTTGCTTACTCCTGGTGGCTGCATTCTTGGCCAATTCCGTTTCCATTCTGCATTTCTTTCCAAATAAACGTTTTTCCTTTTGTTTTTCGCAATCTGNTTGGCCAATTCCGTTTCCATTCTGCATTTCTTTCCAAATAAACGTTTTTCGCAATCTTCTTACTGCTGTTTGCTTGTGGCTGTCGTTGTTATTAGGTTCTTATTTTTTTTTTTTTTTTCAGAATACCCGCACTATTTTTGTTAGTGTTGTTGGCAATTTTTGCCAGTGTTATTATAAACGGCATAAAGTCAATTCAATCCATAAAAATTTTAATAAAAATCGCCTGTGGTGAATTTAATTGCGATTGCGATATAAATTTGTCGTGCGGCATGAATTCGAAAAGCATAAGCGGCGCATAGTAATCGAAAAAAAGCACGTGTGTTTGTGTGAACTTGGTGTATTGAGAAGATAAAATGCGAATAAAAAATGCGTACCCTTTTATGTACATATTTGAAAAGGTAGTAGCGAAAGATAAATGAAAATTTGATCTACAACGGTCTTTAAACACCCTACGATACATATTTCGTATGCAATTTTTTCAATGATAAACTCATTAATTTAATATATTGAGATGACTTTTAGCGAATATTTAAGTAGGTTAGGAGACAAACTTACCTTGGGATTCAGTAATAGTGAACGTGGATTTTGAGACTATTTGGTATTCAGTAAGCTGTCTCACGTCTCTAGTCACTAATTTGTCAGCTGGCTCTGAGGTGGTCACAAAAAGAAAAATATAGAGGAAAAAATAATTGATTTCTGTTTTATTAAAAAAAAAACACGAATATGAAGCGAAGAAATATTTGTTTAACAACAATTTCATTAGGAAATAAACCAAACAGTGAAATCTAAAGATAATGTAAAAAAAAAGTAAAATGAACAAAGAAACTCTCTCGGATCTCTCGAGCGGCAGTCTAATGCTTTGACCACTCGGCCATTGCTTCTCTTGGAGCGGCGAGAGCAAAAGGTATACATAAATGCTATCAGTTTTTGTTTTCACCACACATTTTTGGTGAAGTTTTTGTGATTTTCCCCTATTGAATACCCAAATCATCTCAAGTCACAAAAATAGTCACTAATTGCTAGTCTAAAATTTAGTGACTTGAGATGAGACTGAATAACTGAATACCAGGGTTACAGTTGTCTTTTCTGTTGCCTTTAAGATGGGAGAGGATACAAATGGCGGTTGAGCGGCGACACCAAAAGACTTGTGGTAGAAAAACGTTCCTTTTCGACAATAAAACTCCACAAGCTGCTCCGAAAGCAACTTGGAAGGACGGACCGAATTGAGACCTAAAGTGTTTAGAGAGATGTTTGCGGCTCTCAAGAAAAAAACCCAAGAAATATTTTTTATTATTTCTGTTGCTTGGAAGAGTACTTTGCTTTCGCAATTCTCATATACAAATTTATTAGTACCGTTAATTTCTTCATGACTAAATGATCGGATCTAAACCTAATCTCATGAGACCACCCTTGAGGCAACACCTTTCCGAAAGACGTGGTGCAAAGTTATGCGGTAACATACATAAAAAAAGTACTCCTACGAATTGACAACCTCCTCCTTTTTTGAAGTTGGTTAATAAATACATATACGAGCATTTTTTCTTGAAAGCTCCAAACTGACTTAAGAAATTTTAATAGAAATTTCTTTTACATTTCTTATGCGCCACTTTATATGAATTTTTTGTTTTCCTTGATAATAGTCTGATGCAGTCGAGGTAGAAGTAAGAAAGGATATTAATCTCCTTAAAAGGTAATATATTCGTAAGCATCCAGTCTGTTGCTTTCTTTATTGTGGCTAGTACCTTATTATTTAGCTTAGATCCAACGAGGAAATGTTCACAGCGCTAACCCGTCTTTCCTGGAGGGGAAGTGGATGGTGGAAGATCCGTTCGGACCCAGTATCGGTTCTCAGTAATCGCCTCGGGATGTGATGATCTCGACGTTTCTTAGATTTCTGGAGATCTACGCTCCTTTGCCTGGGCTGCGGCCCGAACAGCGGCACAAAAATTACCAGTACGTTAAGTACGTTAGTAAGTAGGTTTGGTCCAAGATGTCCCATTGACAGACCTTTGCACTCTTTACAACTTCTTGTCTATTTTTAACGACATTGGCCAGTGCGATCCACCACACGGGGACACCTTACAATAAAATTGATTTGACCCTGCAACAATAAATGGCTGTCGACGCCAGTTTTACCAAAGATCAAAGCCAAAGGTTGAAAATTAGGCTTAAGTGGTTAGCTTTTGACTAGAAGGACTATGATATGTAACCCCGAAAGCCGTAGTCGTACTATTGGTACTTAAAAATCTGTAAAAATGCACCGCGGTTTTTAGATCTATTTTCCGCCTACATGGAGTTATTGCATGCCTATTAGATGGATATTTTCACCCAAGTACCTTTTGCATTTGTGCATCGATGGCACCGGCCAAATATGTGCCACGCTGTAATGTATCCATCTGCATCACCTCGAAATGCCCTATAATATTTCCCATGATCATTCTTAAGTTAATCTTGAATAGTTTCATGCATTACTTAGAGCATTTTAGAATACATGAGCGCTATGAAATGCTCCAGAACTGGCCAAATATCCTTTTTCTATGCCCCAGAATCTGTGAAGATGAAAGATGTTGATGCTCTTTTAATAAAAAATGTATCAGCAATCTCCTTCCTTCCTTCCATATCAATGTGTCTCGGAACCCACAGAACCCAAAACGCGATTGGTCAGACCAAAGATCAGATATCCTTTCCTGTTGGAAGAGTTCTCATCGCTTTAGATATTCATAGACATGTCCGCTTTTGTACTTGTATTTGCATTTCTTGCTGAGCGCCTTAACAGTCTCCCTTGTATGGTTTTGAGAGTGAATTAAGTTAGGCTAATGATTGGCTATGTCTATTATTGGCTCCTTCATTCAAGCGTACCGTATATATTGCCAACAGTAACTAGCTCTAAATAGACATATCAGGGTATCAGTGATACTCTACATACTTATTTGTGCTGAGAAAGAACCACCATCACCCGCTGCTCCAAAGGGTTCGTACCAACCACCCTACCTTGTCCCTGTCAAAGATGGATCCAGATCATCTATGGCTTCTCACTCTAGGTAACCTGCGTTCAAAGGAGGTTATAGTTTCCAAATCTCGCGTTGAGAGAAATATATTTAGTTGATGTAACTGAACTCATTGCTTAGTGTGGGTCATCCTGAGCAGTTTGTCGACACGATGGAGAGCAGTCACCTGTTGTTCCGGCTGCAATGCTGCTTTTAACGCAGGTTTGTATATCTACCTTTCTGGTAAAGAGAGTATCGGTTTACCAAGCTATTCCGAAGTACATATGTCAGCTTACAGAGAAAGCTTTTAAGTTAGGGGAGTCCACAGCTCTTGTGTTTGTAATGGGACCGACCCTGTCTAATGTACACAGACAATTAAAAGTTGCATATGGATCTTGTTAGATTTCCGCTCCAGTATAAATTGTTTGCAGTCAACAGTTACCGCCTACTGTTCCAATCAATAATTTATTTAATTTTTATTTTTTAATTTTTGTTTTTTTTTTTAGCGATTTGTTCAACAGCAAATTACAGCACAAACCCACTTGCAGCTACAGTTTCAGCTTGTACTACAAGCGAGTGAACTCGTTTTTATAAATTTACTTCTACCCATCATATTAAGCCACTCATTTGGCGTTTGGTAACGCAATTATGACAAGCTGCACCCATAAATTATGAAGCTTCATGCCGCTTGCACAAACACCAATACACGCAATCATACACACATACATAGGTACACAAACAAACGCAAATAAACACTGCGTTTCATGGCTCCTTAATTTTTATCATATTCGGTGCAGTGTAGCCTGCGCCACGACGCTTTGTTGATTTAAACTGTTTTTATTTTTTACTTTTTTTTTGGGATTTCTGCTGCAACAAAGCCAGATATGAGAATCCAACAACTGATCGCAATTTCAATTTCATGCTGCGCGGCACGCTAAACTTAACTGCTTAACCAACTTTCCTCATTCCACTTCGCTCTGCATCCGCCTCCTCTGCCTATCTTATACCACTCCCCTCTTTCCGACACTTTGTCGCAAGCCTTTTACCAGCCGTTGGAATTCTAATTCACGCTAATCCACCCACTTCTGCAGGCGATTTGCATGCAATCAAGCGAAGCTTAGCCAAACTAAACTGAACTGAACTGTGCTGGAGCGGATGAGGCACAGCTGCTGCGATCGGCTGGTGTATACCTTAGCGGCTGCTGCGCGGCTATTGCAAAGTGGAATGGGGAATTTGCCACAAATTGTGGCATGCCTCAAAGTGTTGTGTGTTTGTTATTTGTTGCATGGCCTGATGCTCAGAGACTGTCGGCTTGTCTCTTGCCTTCGCTGCGTGTTGTAATTTGCATATGAATTTGTGTTGTTAATGGAGTTGTTGTTGCTGTTGAAGTGTTGTTGGTTTTGCTGTTACTGTCCTGATCTGCGCTATTACAGTTGCTATTATTATTATTATTACATGTACAAGTAATGTCGTTGTACATGCCAGTCGGTTGTCGACTGCGTGTTCGCTATTTTATTTTGTTGTTGCAGTTGTGCTGGTTAAATTCGAGTTTGTGCGACAAATTTGTAATACAAGCATGGCATGCAACATGCGAGGAGTTACACTCTGGAGGCTTTGGCTCACGTCTTTTCTTAGCAATTTTTGCGATCATTAAGTGTAGGAGGGAAGCTGAATTCTTTTGCCGGTGTTTTTATGAGTGTTGAATATTTGATGATGGAACTTTGTGCGGGCTATTGCTTTGGTATTCAAAATAATTAGCAAAACTAATTAGTCGCCATTGTGTTTTTGTCTCATATGTATTCCCCTTTCTATATTTGATTAGTCTTCTATTTAGGAATATTGAACAGTAAAAAAAAAATCGTCCGATATTAGGAAGATAAGTTTGGCGCTAAGATCCAACAGAGCTAGCAATAACGCAGGTACTCCAATTTTTAGACAAAGAAAACCTGGAGGAAGTGATTATAAGGTGAACTTTGGCTTCGGGAAGACTATATTCAAAGTTTACAAAACTGAAACCACAGCCGTGGTAAACTTGGCAGCCTGTGTGGAGGCGGATGAGCCCCCAAACGACCATGAAATGGAAATTAACTAATGGCAAGCAACCGGCGAACTGAGCTGGCATGCCCCATTCAACTCGGAAGCACGGGAGGCCTGTAAAAAGAGCGGGAGTTTCTCGGTGACGACGAAGTCAACGCGACGGCGGTAGAGAGGCGAGATTCGTGTGAATAAGGTGATATAAATAAACTCTCATCGAAGTAAAGTAGCATTTGCTGCGCTCCTGCTTCAACTGTCCTCAGGTGAAGTAGGCTTGGCTGTGGTACAAGATCGCGTGCCTCGAAGTATAAATTATGTAGTGCTCAGAGTAAGTGAAAACCATGCATCTGCATTTAAGTAAAACTAATATAAACTCTTTTATCGTACCACAATTTAGCACTGAGCCACAATCACTCCTTGACCTTAAAAAAATTGGTGAAAGATTGTGTTATTCGAAAAAACATGCAAAATCCAACGGGTATATTAAACACATTTTTTTGTTGTATTTTTTATTATACTAATATTATAAATTGGGAGACAAGAAACACGATTCCACTGTTTAAAAAATGAAAAAAAAGTTCAACCCCTCAATTTGAAGAATGCATTATATACTGCATTTTTTATGATCNTTAGTGCTATTCAAGACCTTTAATTTAAGCCAAGCTAGAAGTCTCTAGGCCCTTTGAGAGCAGGAAAATCTATTGGGGATTATCTAATTTAAAGCCCTATAAGTCGCCAGGACTAGATGGAATATATCAGGTCTAGCTAAAATACATCACGGAACGTACTAAACGTACTGGCTAAAAATCATCTTCTCCAGCTGCCTAAGGCTCGGTTACATCTTCGGCATCTGGACAGAAGTTAAGGTAGTGTTCATAGCGAAAGCAGACAGAGCCTCTCATGCTAATAGTCAAATTCTGTATTGGTGACAAATATTTTTTTACTGGGAAATTTAAACTTTTTCATATATTTTTCCGTAATAAAAACTGTATCAAGCATTTGTTACTGATACATAATTTAGGCCTATTACCCTTTCCTTTCTATTTAAGACTCTGGAGACTTATATAAGACTATCGATTAGCCCATCTCTTTTATCTAATGCGCAGCATGCCTTCAGCAAGGGTAGATCCACAGAGACTGTCCTCCAATCGCTAGTTTCAAAAATTGAGCGATCACTAGAAATCTCAGCCGCCTGAAGGCCCACCAACGTTTCGTATCACAGCACTCGCGAATGGAAATAACTTCGTATTAATCT
>NW_016170553.1:0-15638 GCF_001687245.7 Rhagoletis zephyria
TACGTGTGCAAGTATTTAGGTAACGTGATACCCACTGTTGCAGCGCACAAGCACGCAAACACACACAAGCTACTTAATTTTAGATCTGGTAGATAGCACAAGAAATGCAATTGAAAGCGTTGCCCTGAGTAGTTGCTTATTGGTCTTTATTTGAAGGCCACTGCTGTGTACCAATGCGAGGATGAGCATTGAGAGAGAGGTGTTAGGGACAAGCTGCATGGAAACACTGTGTCTGTGTAAATGGTCTTTGAGTTTTACTGCTGCACGGAATGCCAGTGTTAACAGGAGCAAATTGAAAAGAGTACTTAGTTGTATGCAGATAAGTGTATGCAACTTGGAAACGTATTTCGCACAATTTTTAAGTCTAAGCGAGTTAAAAATAATTTCACTTGTAAATTCAAAATTAGCCCACAATTCCAAACTTATTATTAAAAACGCAGTGCCATAAGTTTTTTGTTTTTAGATGAAAGTGCCATGCCAGGCTTTTAGACCGCAGTCTTGCAAAAGCTGGGTAATTCAGGACGGAGTGTTGATATGTTTCCACCTCGTCGTCCTCCAAGAAGCTATTGTGATATTTAGTCTTACCACGTGAAGTCCACTCAGTCAATATAACCACCCCAACTTAGGGTTGCAGTTTCGTGAGCTTAGCGACAACCATAGAGATGCTCTAAGGTTTACCTTCGGCCAGAAAGTCTATGCATTAGTACAGGCCCACCTGTTCAATAGTAGTCTACATGTAGCAAAAAGTACTCCCTCTCTCTACGTTCTCGGTGAGGCTGACTCGACCGTGCCACGCCTGGCCAGCTTATCCGTCACGCAGTGTCTTGCATTATCTCTGTAGTCTGGAATAAAACCATGACTACGAAACAACTATATGCGGCCGAAAGAGTGTTCGGGCATTTCCCCATCTGTTTTGAGCAATTTGTGAGCAAACTAAAGGCTGTCATTGACACATAACTGGCAGAGTTGCTATTTTTCTTCTATGTCTATCAGCTAACTTTGACACGAAAACATTACAGTGATCTGGAAGTCGAAATCTAAGGTTGGTTGGAAAGTTTCCGACAAAACGCCTCTGAAAATTTTTTAATTGAGATTTAGCTTAAACTTAACGTTAACGGTAGCTTTTATAATTTGCACTTAAAGCTCAACCCAGAATTACAGCGGACGATGGTAAAGTGGTCAGCGGTCATTTTGATTTGAAAGTTATCATTAAAATGAGATATTTTTTTCGGTACGAGTGTGTATGTGGATTTGCTGGAAATGAAAACGAATTACAATATTGTCAAATTTGTAAAAATAATAAAAATTATTACAATCAATATTGTGCCGTCCCTGCTGGCCACTAAAATTTGAAATAAATTGAATTTTAATAAAAGCTTGTAAAAATTATTTTTCACTTAAATTGCTTGTGTAAAATCGGCCATAAATGTCTACTTATTCTTTTCTAAAGTGCGCTAAAAGAGAGCTTCATAGAACATTGGACATACTTTTAATTTCATAGAGTTAAGAAATAACCTAAAGAGGCTGACCCCACCTCTTATAAGTTGACACAGTAGCAATAAAGAGCCATTGATGCCTTGTTCCCTCTTTCCGCAGTGGTAGGCTTCTACTACACGCCAATACTACTACGCCACGCCAATGCATTCAGTTGAGGATAGGGCCGCGTGGCGTCCCTAGGGCTTACAGCGAGCTGCACTGTCTGCATACTACTAAAGTACCTTTGAATCAGATCATAGAGAGTATCCAGTAAGCTACTCGTTGTTACCAAAACTGTAACATCATCCGTATTGACAAACGACTGGCAGACAAAACGCACGTGACAACTTTCAGGGATTTAAGTTTGTCCTCTTCTAAACTGTATCTGCTTCCGAAGGCATTTGCCAACAAAGCTGGCATGTAGTCCTTCCTCCTGATCTTCTGAGCTAAGTAAAATGGAGTGTTAGCTTTAAATTGTCTACATTTTCTTTTAAAATTCTTATATTAAAAGCTTATTTCTTTATGGCGACATGCAATTGAATGTACAAATTATAACTATATCTTACAAACTTTTATCATAGCTCTATATCTGCTTGGCGCTAGCTGGTTCTGTATCTTTGGTTTTGTTTATTTCGTAAATTGTTTTAGTTGCACTTAAAAAGGACATTCAACTACAATATAAAGTATGCCGTCGTTCTGCAAAACCGCGTAAATGAAATTTTTCCCCAAAAACTAGATTTGCTCACACAAGCTCTTGGCTCAAGCCTTATCCATTCGTTCTGAAATATACTAGCCCGAAATGCGATTACTTTATAGAAAAGAGAACCATTTTGAAATATGAATATTTTCACTCTCTAGAAAATAATTTATGCAACCTCACATATATTTTGTTGATACGCGGTTTTGCACTTTTATGCGACGAAATCTGTATCCCTTAACATTGAAGCCGATGGTGGATGGTCGGCCAGCGAACTGCGCCTCAAACACTTCTCTCCAGCGCCGAGGGAATTCCTTTTCCGCGTTTTGTTTGTTTTCACCGCGGCGTGAAAATAGTTTTCGGCTATGCCTGTCGCAGCTTTTACACTACTTTTTATTCACAAACTCTTGTATTGTTTGTTTGCATTTTTATTTGCTTGTTTTTATTTTACCAAATTCCATTTGCATTTAAAAAAAAAAAACACAAAATCAAAGCACAATTTTGCTCCAACTCAGGGGCCTTTTTGGGCCATTGTCAAAGGACCAAAAGCATTAGTGTTTGTAGAGAGTCTATTTTTTTGTTTGCGAATTTACTAAGCAGCTTAGTGAATATTCGTACAAATCAGCGCAGCAGTGAGGTAAAGAGCTGCAATATATAATGAAATGCTCGCTATTTTACTGGCCAATTGTGTTGCTTCCGCCGGGCGCAATTGTTTGAGAATTTCATTGTTGTTGTTTTCTTTTACGGTCAGTGACAACTGTTGGGCTGATTGTTTTGTTCGTTGGGTGAGTTTGTTTGCCTGCGCTAGTTTGTATGTTTGTTTAATTTGGTAAACCGGATACCCTGATTCGCATTGCCGTTTGTCGGAAATGGCGTATACGGCCGCGCGCGCGTTCAGCTGAAACCGAAGCAAATGCGAAGCAACTGAATCAATGAGTAAATGAATGAAGCAAAGGATATGAGCAAGAACAAGGAAAACAACAACAACAACAACAACAACAACAACAACAACTGAAATGGCTTCTTGCAGACAATGCAGAACAAATGGACCATGAAAAAGTAATCCATTTTGTTCACTCCCGCTTTCATCTTCTTCTCTTTACCACTCACTCTTCGGCGTTCCACACCTTTCTGCATTGGCCAGACCGCACTTAATTTCCTGTGAGATACAGTTCAAACGGAAACAGCGCCTATAAAACTTTCTATTCCATTCCGTTAGAGCAGCATGGAAATTGAAATTTAATAAGTTCATCAACATTTCGCTTGTAATCGAATTTTCGTGGTGAATCGAAATTTTAATTTGAATCGGAAAAACTCTCGGCATGCTGCTGATAACAATGAGCGCGCTGATTGCCGTTGAATGTCCGATGTCCGATTTGTACGACTCCACTTTAAGGTGAATTTAGTCAAGAACGCCGAACTTATACTTAAACGCTGTCTGTTTTGTCGATTACCGGAGCCCTCAGTGTTGCTAACTACAGTGTTGCCACTCATCAATGCCTCTTCATAAACTTACCTTTTCAACTACAATTTTTGGTGCTATAATAGATGCACACTTGCTAAATGTAAACTACTAATTTTTCCACAAAAAACTTATTTTGAATAGGTACTTATAACTTTTTTACTATCTGCAAAACTGACGAAGAGGCAACCATCTACAGAAGGAAGAAATCAGCTGACAGCTAAGTTCCGCAGATTTCTTCGTTGAGTTTTCATTTACAGACGCTCTGGTAAGACAGATGGTGTCAGCTGACTCGGTTTTACGTACCGGTAGGTTTACGTTCCTGACTAATTTCACCTTTAGGGTTGTTTTCCTAAAATCGCTTGATATGCGTTGCTTGCAAATGCCAATACTTTTAGGCGCCCAAAGGGAAAGGCGTAATGACTTTGTAAGCAATTTAAAGTTTCGTGAAACAAATTTTTATTATCCTCATTGTATTGTACGTAAGTATGTATGTATAAAGGCTCATTCATTCGCATTGATTGATGAATTGTTTAATGCTATATAGCGTCACCGTTGGCAAAATATTGGGCGAAGCTGTCGGCAGTGCGTACATACAATACATATACATATGTACACACATGCATATTTATGTGTGTGTACTCAAATGTAGGTGCATATGTATAATGACAAGCTATACATAGTTCTATGCTATTGTGGCAACGGAAAGGCATACACCCTTAATCTAAGCGCCCGAATTTTCGATTCGATGTTCGCACGAAAAAAAATTTCAGCCGAAAATTTGTATTCCGCCCATAGGAAATACATGGAAACCAAAAGTAATGATGATAAGGCTGATTATGAAAATTCTACAAATTTTCTCCCAAAATTTTTAACTCTTTAATCAACATCTTTAAAAATTTAAAATTTTGATATTAGAAAGTAAAAATTTAAAGTACCTATCGCTGATTTTAGGCAATTTTTTTGTTGACAGTGTTTCGCATACTTTACATACAAAATTCTTAACATCGTCATAAAAAAAAAATTGCCAAAAATCAGCAGTAAGTCCTCGCTAGTTCAAATTTGCACCTCATTAAACAAGAATTTAATAGACTACAAAACTGCATACCATAACTTTTTCTAAAGATTAATTAAAACTAAGAAATTATTTTTTTCGTAAAATTTCAGACCTTTTACTCGATTTACTGCCGGTCTCACGTAAGCAATTTAAATGAAAAAATCATTTCCCACTTATGTATGTACATAAATTGCTTTCGTGAAACTGGATGTTGTTCAAATACATTTAAGTAAAAGTTTTGAGATTTTAGGAAGAAGCAATTGCTTTGTCTTCAATAATTCCGGTTGCTCGTCCTGCTTCAGTTTTCGGCACATTTAATATGTAGATACACACTAGGGATGTTTCGAATGTGGCATAACGAATGCGAATGCAAATATTCGCAACATCCCTGATACACACTTATGTATGTACAGAGTATTATGTTAGTATTAATTGCAATTGCTCCCACTAAAACTCAACTCAAATATTTGTCAGGTGATTGACATGCGTGTCAGAAACCTAATCGCGGTCGGTTTGAAGATGCTTATTGACGTTAATCAGATGTTTAGTACAGAAACAGGGTATTTCTGTTTGTTTCCAGCTAACTAAAGTGCACTGTTGATGATGGTTATTAACCCTTTGAGGAACGACGTTGCTTGTAGGCAACATTGACATTTTCATTTATAAATCTAGTTTTTTGAAATATTTTTTCTAGTGATTTATTTTAAATAATCTTTTGAAAGCTAAAAGCTAAACCACATGTGCATAACATTACAATCTTTCATCACTTCATTTAAGGATTGCTCTAAAATCCTGGGACTATGTACTGAACCAAATCGAAAAAAACTTTATAGCTCCCTTTTTAAAGAGGGAAAAATATACATAGTTCAGTTTAATACAAGTATAGGGTGTTATGTTTACCCCAAAGTCATCATAACTCTTTTCTCCGTACTTTTCTCAAGGTTTTTGGTTCAAAGATTTAATGGTTATATCAACTTAGCTCAAATTTCATTTCAACAGAAATGAAAAGAAACAATCTTTCGCTTTTAAGTTTAAGGTTTTTTGATCATGACTTAAGATTTTAAGGCTGCATTTAAAGTTCTGATAGTGCCAAAATTAATTTGTAGACTGGTTCTACAAAATCTCTCCTACTACGGATGTAAAAAGTACGTACAGTGTTTTTTTTTTGTAGCACCGTGTAATTTTTATGCATCCGTGAAAAACGTCGCTTTGTTTTAAAAAAATTATTTATTGCAAAAAATTAAAATCCATTTTATAATATTTAAATCCCGATTTTGTTTTATTTATTTTAATCATTAATTTCTCGGAATTTGCGAGGGCAAGTTTTTTATAAATACTAATTATCTTAACGGGCAATAAAGCGTAAAGGCATTGTATACAATTTAAAAAAGTGGTTCCGATATAAAAGTTTGCTTAATTTCGCTTAGTTAGTAACTGATAAATTGGGGTTTTTGCAAATTTAAAAAAATACTGTTAAATGGGAAATAGAGAGATTTCATTCTGATTTCACCCATTTTCAGCCACCCATTTTCAGTATTCCATTAGACTGTTACAAAGGATCGTTATGGAACCAAAGTTGTGTAAAAGTGTGCTCATTAGGGATGGCAAGAATTTTCGGGATCTAAAAAAAACCTAGTACTCATGTATAAGGATGACTTAATCTGAATTCCTGAACTATTATTTTTACTAAGCAATTCAACTTAAGGAAACTATGAAATCAAAATCGGCAAAATAGCAGTAATTCGTATACATACAAACCTATTAGCAATTACCTTCACACTAACGTTGGGGCATCATAAATTTGTATTCATTGCATTCATTAGTCAAGCTAATGTGCATCCATTATGCCAGAATAAATTTTATGACCAAAAATTACAACAATAACATTTTGTTTTTATGCTCTTATTCTTGGCTTGTTGTTCGGCTGAAAACATTTCAATACCTGCAAGGAGAGCTGTAGACTTAAATAGATATTTATATAAATACATTAGGGCTATTCTCGATCCGTTGCATACTGTCTTGCAGGGCCGTAGCCAGGATTTTTTTTTGGGAGGCAAGGGGATTCTGGCAAAATATTTCTTATTTTAACTTTACTTTTAAAAATATTTTACTGATAAAAATAAAATATTTCACACTCACAGGGTTGAAATTTTGAAACTCCTGCCCGTATTTTGTGTGTATGTCAAATATTAGTGGCATTGTGCTACTATGATTGCACGGCCGAGTAATCATAGTCAACTTATGTACAGTAGTGGAAAAAGTTATAGTCGCACCAAATTTTGACAAGCTTTAAAAAATATTTTTTTTTTTTTGTTATTTACTTAATTTTGGTTAGTTTTTTATAGTTAATTCTTTAACAGCACGTTTGGGTATTTGCCGAAATTTGAAAATCATTTCATAATTGTGGGAATGAACACCCAAATATTTTTCTTTATCGCAATCACGAAAAATAATTTGTTGAAGTTTTTAATTTGAAGATTGCTGTATTGTACCAATCTTTTGACTAAACAAAAAAAAAATTCCCAATTTTTTTTATTTTGTACCAATAGCTCAATCTCAAATCTCAAATCTGTACAAATGTATCAATCGAGTGATAATATATTCTTTGAGAAGCTATCCCACCATAAAATAAATAATAAATAAGTGGGTGTGAAACCTACTTTACTATTTAAAGTGGCATTTTTATTTTTTCTCTCTGACGTCATGATTTATTGTAATTTCAAACATATGAAATGAAAGAGGAAATTTCTTTAGAATTAAAAAAGTAAAATTTTGGGATTCACGCGGACGAATAAGTAATTTTTTAAGCTGATAAAGTTAGAACTACCAAATTCGAGGATGTTGTCGAATTTATATAAGTCCTTAACATATAATTTCTTCAAAAACAAATATTGCGAAATTTCAAGAAAAAATTTTTAAGGGCATTTTCAATACTTACCATGCCGTATGCCCCAAAAAATTGAATCTGTTTAAATTCCAAAGAATTTCCTCTTCAATTTTATACCCAAACTTCTTTTCTAAGCGCATTTCACTGAATTTTTTAAATCATTTTTTAATTAATGACGTCTGAGTGAAAAACCAAAAACGCAATTCTATTATAATAGGCCCTTGATTTCGCAAATATATTGATTGTGTGTGTAAAATTTACTATCGCACGGTGTTATATTTATAATGAGCTAGACATTCACAAAAGAAAATACTAAATATTAAATAAAAAAAGGAATATAGCAAATACTGGTCAAGAAAAGGAATTTCTATTATTGTCATCAGTGTAAGTTACAAATACCAAAAATCCTGGGATTCTTTGCCTCCGCCCCCCTAAATACGGCCTTGCTGTCTAGGATGGTGCACAGATACATATTAATGTCCGTATTTTGTTTTGTAAACATATCCATTTAACTGTCAATGCCTCGCGCTCCAACTGTTTTACCTTCAGTTGTGTAAGTATGAACATATTCAAATGGATGTCTGGGGCTGTCTGTCAATAACTTGTGCCGTTGATGTGTTTTCAACGCTGTGTCCAGCTAACAGAAAAATAAAGAAAATTATTCTAAATTTACAGAAATTATGCAAATTTAAACACTACGAAAATGATTGTCGACTCCTCGGCTACCAAGACGAAACCACGCTGTTTCCCACCGCCGATATGCGTCCTGAGATTTGTGCTTGCCAGATATTCCGGCACCAATGGAGGGTCATCTGCCGATGTGGAAATACTGTCCACTGTATTAACAAAATTTGGTCGATTTCGTTTATCATCTGTGGAAATTTTTTTTTAAAGACCTTCCGCCAATCCCGATGCCCTGGCGTATCCGTAGTCAGACAGTGATAGATATTAATCTCTTAACCAAACTGTGGTCCATGTTTTCTGATAATCCAAGTGGTCTCGATGCTGTCCCTCTCCAAAAGGAATGAATTTTTATTTTCACCTAAAGTTAGCTAACCACAGCTGACAGGCACCTTCTTGGTGATATAAATTGAGGTCAGGTGTTATTAGCGTTTTCCGATACCAAAAATGTGTCTTTCAATTTTATATTACAGTATCGATATGGTAAGGTGTAGCGCCTAGTGTCACTGTGTAGTTTACGGATAAACACCAAAGGATGAAGGATGGGAAAAAACATTTTACTAAACAACCAGAGGATAGAATACTTTTTTTAGTGGATACGAGCTGCAGTATTCTCCGGTTATAAACACAGATTGAAAAGCGCATAAAATATATTTATAAACGCGAAATGTCGAAATCATTAAAAATAATTTTGTGTTGTAATAAAAATAGATAAGAAGACATGCAATAAGCTTCTACATAATAATTTTGTACATACATCGTTTAACGGAAGCTAGAAATCGTATTTCTCATTTATCATAACATAATAAATATTCGACGTGCAACCTCTTGTTGTTGCAAATAATGATTTCGTCTGCATGAATCCCTTTTTGTTGAACAATTTATTCATTCGACCATTTACACTTTTAGATTTCAATTTTAATTTTGTTGTTTTTATGCTCTCCGTGTGGTTATGTTGTGAAGTTGTTCCTTTTGTTGATTTTATTACACTTTTTTGTATGACTTGTTGTCGCTTACATTGATGTCCATAAACACTTTCATAAAATTCGGACATATCCAAACGAACATTAAAAGTCCAATGTATGTAGTTACAGAAATACATACATATGTAAAAAATATATGCACATTAGGGTGGTCCAAAAATGCATGTGGGAAAAAGTAAAGTCGGAATTTTTATGCTCTCACCCTCTAGAATTGTTCTATACCGAAAAAATATACCTCTATTTTTTATTTTGAAATCAAAAAATATTTAGAGGTCACTCAAAGCGCCCTAAATTCTCCATGTATTTCATATGGGGAAAAAACCACTTTTCGTAGAAACGGTATATAATTCATAAAAATCAAAATTTGTCTAATACCCAATTGTTTACTTAACAATTTTTTCATCGCAACTATAACTTAACACCCATAAAAACCCCGAAAAATGCAATGGGCGGACCAGTAAAATATCGTTACCACTAAAAAATGGTTAAATGGAATCGGAGTTTTCCGATGGAAAAATATTAGTTATCAAGAATTCGATACCATATAAAAATTTGTGGATAACTTTGAGCGACCTCTAAATATTTTTTGATTTCAAAATAAAAAAATAAAGGTATATCTAAATTTTTTCGGTATAGAACAATCCTAGGGGTGAGAGCATTACAATTCCGACTTTACTGTTTTTGGGCCACCCTAATGCACATACATATGGACATTTGTATAACCTGGGGTGCATTGGCACTCTTACATGGGCTGGGAGCGATAAAATCTCGGCTGTCGCATGTGCCGGCAATTGTGATGTTAATAATAATTTGCAGCAAAGCAGGCAAGGATTTTTTTAAGTTTCGTCTATCTTGCATACATATATGGGTATTTATATAGGTACTTACTATATATATATATCTTTTTCACAGAATACATGTTTTACATGTTTTTAAAATTGCAACTTTGGAACTTCAGCGTTCACGGGAAACCAGAGTAGTTTGATCTCCAACAAACACCGCAATTGCGAGTGTCGACTAGTAGCAGATAAACGACTATTAGTCGATTATCGATTACCCGTGGTATTTTCAATCTTGTTTTCTCGTTCAATAAGTGAGTGCGAAATGTTACAAGAGTGTATCGAGTTATCGAAATTTGTTGATAGATATGGAAATATATGGAGCTATTAAAATCGGGTTATTGAGATATGTAAATTTTTGAGTTATCAAAATTTATGCAGTTCTGGAAACGCACTGCTACCGAAATTTAGGGAGTTATCGAAATTTGTATTTTATCGAATTTTGTTGTGTTATCAGAATTTAGTGAAGTTCAATAAGCTACGTATCAAATTGCCGAAATTAATCAACTAACTGAAATGTATCGAGTTATCTACATAAATTCATAAAGTTTTTAAAATATGTTGAGTTATCGAGAAATATCGAGTTACATATGGAATTCCCCATGGTTCCCTTGTCACTCTATTTGAATACATTGCGTTAAATCGTGTAATATGAGAGCCCCCATGCTGCAACAGAAATATATGCCCGGGCTATTATTTCTTGAGGAAAGAGCGAGGCCGTTTGACCGTTTTCTTGAGAGCTGCATACCAACCAGCTTTTAACTGGAATTTCAATTGGCTTGCGAATATATATCCCTCGCATTCATTTGTCTTATTTTGGCACTACTTTGCCGTTTTCGTTCCAGCATACACAGCTTCCAATCATGCCCGCTTTTTGTGTGACCCGTATTTTCTAATGGAAAATTGTATGGTACTGCCAGTAATGTTCTTTAATTTGACATCTTGCGGTTCTAAATTCCGGTCCTACATTTCAGATATTTCAGACCAAGGTCATTTGTTTGACGATCAAGGGGTTTTTATAGAATACATTGATTATAGAGAAATTGTTAACCCGTTAAACTGTGACGCTAATACCCGTAAAATATTAAAAAAAAAGATATTAAAATTTTTCGTTCCAAAGCAGGAGCTTTTTTTTAGAAATTTTGTGCCTTATAATTTAATCGACGTGCTATGTTTGAAAACATCCCCAGGGCTGTTAAAGAACTAAAAAAAACAGTCGAATTTCGATAGCAACTGACACGCATAGTTTCCTCCAAACAAACGTCAGAGTAGTATAAAACACACACACGAACTCAAATGTGTACAGTAAAATACTGCAAATTCATAGAAACTTTACCCAATACACCAGGAAAAGCGACCTGAAAAATATCGAGTATTTACCCAGTCTGTTCTGGTAGGATACGTATTCGTACACGCATAAATACATATAAATAAACCACACTGATGAAATTGCTAAAAACATTCCACTAAATAGGAGCTTTTCCCCCTTCATATATGTAAATATACACTTATTAAAATAAATGAATTTAAAATTTTAGATACGAATACTCTAGAAAGAAATACTGCTTCCAGTTATACGTAAATGATCCAACGCTGCATACTCATCAAGTCATGATAGTCTCAGACAACTTCTTTGCTCAAAATGTTCCAGACTTTTTTTTTCATTCCTTTTGCCTTCTGTCCATCAAAAATCGTTTAGAAGGCAACGTAGCGGAAGAGAAATGAATATGTACATACATACATATGTACATATGTATCTATTTATTTATGTTTTCAAATACATACTCCTACATACCTAAGTATATGACATTCGCACTAAGCATTCATAAGGGAGATCGGAGTATCTCTAAAAAAAAATAGGCACCACGCAACAAAAGCCACCCGAAAAGCGTTGCGAATAAATAAACAAATGCAAGCCATTCATCTTGCGTTAAAGAGCGTTCCTGCTTTAGCGCAATGCTGTTGACTCTGTGGTTATGGCAGCAGCCGCCAACTTGCCGTCAACATAGCAAGTTGCAGTATTTGAAATTAAATTTTGAATGGCATAATCTGCGGTTACTGGTAGGGGCTAGAGAAGCAGTTGGCGTGTTTTTAATTCATTTTGAAACGCGCAGGGAAATGGATCAGTTTGCGTATTGGGTGATCGCCGTTTGGATGAATTGAGATTGAAGAAAAGAGGCGAAAGAAGCCGTGGCGGTGACGGGTTAGTGTGGAAGGTGTTGCTAGTAGTACAACGGGTGTTGCGTGTGACAAGCATGCCTTGTGACGATGCATTTTTTTTCGCAAGCTGCTGGCTGCTACTGCTTCAACGAAGCGTTGCCAGTAGACACCCTAGCAGACATTAGCAACAGACGGTGTTTCTACTTACATAAGGGGTGATCCATCTAGATTCTAGACTTTTTTTTTATACTTAAAACAGTACAGAACAGAATCTTTGTTATTAGCCGAAAGAACAATCTCTGACATTTACTTTTATAAATCGTATGATGATATCCGGACTTTTTGTTGCAGCAAATTGAAGCCCGAGATGTCGGCAACATTTTATTTCAGCAAGTTAACAAAGATAAATATAAAGAAAATGAAGGGAATGAGGATGCCGATAAAAGTAGAGATGCAGATAGAGGAGGAAAGATTAAAATAAAGGTAATTATACAGAAAAGGATATAGATAGAGACACAGACTGAATCTGGGAACTATTTTGGGATTTTCAGGATTCTCGGAACCTATCGATATATATATATATATATATAGAAAGATATTTTTATCGGTTTTGTTTTCGATATTTTTATCGATTTTATAATCGCAACTTATCGATTTTGTTATCAATATTTTTAGCGATTTGGCTATCGATATTTCCGGAAATTAGCGATATTTTTATCGGTTTTGTTATCGAATTATTTATCGATTTTGTTATTAATATTTTTATCGATTTTGTTATCGATTTTTTTATAGATATTTTTATACAAATTTGTTATGGATATTTGATTTTTTATACTTTTATGGACAGGCAGACAAACAACAATATATTAATTTTTCTATAATATTTATAATGTACAGACATTGACTGTTACAATTTTATTATATGTAAACATATGTATAGATTAAAGGAAAAGTCTTGATGGATCACCCTATATATGTACATATGTATACATATAAGTAAAAATGAGTAGATATGTATGTGCATTATTCGGTTTATTTTGCAACACCCAGACATTCTGCCAGTCAGTTGACTTAAAGACAAACGTGGCACTCGCAATGATGAATGTTTATGACTTATGTTGCAGCGAAGGCAGAGGATATGTATGTATGTATGTATATATATATTAAAATAAGATAAAACAAGCATCAATACAGAAAATGGGAGCAATGCGCTGCAACTGTTTATTTGACTACCACTTTGCTGTCACTTTGGTGCAACTAAAACGACTGAATACATACATATGTATGTATATGTGTGATGCCAAATGGAAGCATAAAAAAGGAGAATATAGCATCGACAAATATCATATCGCAAATGTTGTGCGCACATGTCGCAACATATGGCAAACGTGCAACATTTCGGTTGAACTGCAAGCCAATCACGGCAAGCGAACCAGTGCAAGAGACACAGAAAGCAGCACAAATACATACATACATTGGTGGTTATGAGGCAATTGCACAATAGCTAACAGCAGGCGAAGGCACTCCACAATGTTGTTGCAGCGTAATTGAAACTTAAATAAACACAAATGTTGCAACATTCAAATTTGATGAGTTGTTGGTGAGTAGCACCGCTATTGAGGGAGTTAGAAGCGGCACAACTGCTGCGGAGCAAACAAAAAAAAATAGCAAAGCAAACAAAAAACAATCAGCACCACCAGCATAAGCAATGCCATTAAAGCAATCCTGCCACTCACTTCAAGCACATATGTATGTAAACGTGTATGCAGCTATGCTCACATGCTCAGACTGTGGACAACTTCAATGCTTTGCACTCATTGCTCCCGTTTCCTTCCTACCTACTCCATTTTTATTTCGCTTTTGTTTTTGAATGGCATGAAATGAGTTTATGCAAAAATAATGTGGCACGGTCGAGAGCCACAGAGCACTGAGGTGATCCGAGTGTGGGATAAATGTGCGCAGGGATGAAATTCTGAAATTAATAAAGAAATAAAACTGGAAAAGGATTGAGAACGTGTGTGCTTTAAGTAAAAGATGAGCGGAGGAGCGAGATGTTGAGCATAATAACTACATTTGTATGGATTGAAAGGCATTTGTGCGCGCAAAGTACATATATAGGATTGCAAACCATCCATTCAACCGTGAACCTATGTATATTGTGATGCATTTGACATGATTCAAATTAGATCAACGGCAATGGGATTTTTATGCCACTGCTTGCATTTGGTGCAATTTTAATGGGACTTATTTAAATATTCAGGCGTTCTTGTGAGGTCTATGTTATCATTTTTTTTTGTCGTCTATCAATAATACTGAATAAAAGTCATGCTCCAGATACTCGTATGTTTTTATTTTTCACTAGAAATCACGCTAAATACGCTGCCATCAAATGCCATGTATGACATTTACATAAAACAAAAATAAATCGTGGATTTATGTATAAGAGTTTGCAGCAAAACAGTTATTAGCTCTATTGGCCTTACAAGAAGAGCCCAAATATATATATATATTTTTGGTTCAAGCACTTCAAATCTAATTCTAGCCTGCTCCATTGCCATAACTAAGCATGAGTCAACGGTATCATAAGAGCAAGACCTAAATGATCAAATGTATATTATAGGCTAGGTTAGGTTGGAGTGGCTGCCACTGCGCAGAGCACGCTTGCACACTAGGATTAATTCGATACGTTGCGATAACTATAAACTTCGATGGTTCGATAAATTTCGATACCTTGACAACTTTCGATAACTAACTAATTTTTTTATGACCGAATTTATTTCAAATTTCATAAATTTTCTTAGCCTCTAAGTTACTCCAATTCTTATGTACATCTCATTGTTTTCATTTTCATTTCATGGAATAAACGACAACTTTGGTCGTAATTTTCAACCAATTTTGAAACCATAAAGATTGTCCTCATACACAGAAAAATACTTTCCAATGCCAAACGAAAGGAGACAAGATTTATGTAAGCGTATTAATATATAGATTTTAAAATTCGGCCATAGTTTTGGGATGTAGACCTTTTTGAATAGTAGAATGCACGTTTGTACCACTGTGCGTCGTAGGTGAACTACACACGAGTATTTACTCGAGGTAGCAGGTAATGAGAATTTTAATTTTGAAATTCTCTTGTAATAATAAATAAAAAAATTAAAATTGTCAATAAGCTACCTAAATAAATGACTTATTTAGTTATGTATAAGTTTAAAAAATCTGACAGCAACTCTCATCACGCCCCGCAAACATATTCTGAGCGTTCAGAATATATGAGTCCGAAAGGTGTCCTAGGTAGGTAAGAAATATGAGTTTCAAAAACAAAAATTTTTTTACTCTTATATGAATTGGCACCTTGTGCCAATATAAAAACAATAAAGATTTGAAATTTATATCTAA
>NW_016170555.1:0-15636 GCF_001687245.7 Rhagoletis zephyria
GACAGTTCCACAGGTTTTAGTCCGAAGTTCAAAGGAACAGACTATATAACGTGTTGTCTCTTCTTATAAATTTACGTTCTTTGGCTTAACTGAGCTCGGTAACCAAAGAAAACACGACTATTGTTGCAAGTATAAACGAAAAGGGAGTGTGGGTCGTTCATGTAACAGAGTGCGTAAACTTATACCATGTTTTGACCGACAACAAAAACACCTTGAAAACGAGTTTTGAGATTGTGGGCTGAAGGCTGTTCACACCGACTGTTGGTGTTTTCGTTGACATTTCTTACATCCTTTGTTTACAGTTTTGCTACACAAATACAAAACCAAAATACTTTTCCTTCAATTTCTTTTCATTAACAACCTTTTACTTCCATACTTATTTTATTTTGGTCAGCCAATTAACAATAAATCCGAAGTGGCGTATTAAAGATGATAAAATATGACTTCCACTTCGATAAATAATATAAAAAAACTAGTGCAGACACCGATTGGAATGAGTGGAACGTGAGTTTTCAAGTGGTTTTCATCGAAAACTTGTTTTCGTTTGACAGATTTTTCATGGACGAAAACACAAGTTTTAGGTCGAAAACCAGTTTTAGCAACGAAAACATGTTTTCGATGTCGGTCAGAACATGGTGTTATAAGATTATCTGCTTGGTAAAGTTATCGGTTTAGAAGAATACCACTAATTACTTTTTAAAATTATAATCTGACGATTAATTAAAAAAAATATTAATTTGGAGGAATAAACTGGCGTTACGAGGACTTAGTTCCCTGCCATTTAAACACAAACAAATTTAATACAGTTTGATACATAATTTATAACTATTAAAATTGAGGAATAACCTGGTTACTTGTGAACTGTAAACAGTTCCATAAGTAAAGTAACTCTTCTTCTTACCGTTTTTCAGGCAGANTTTGATACATAATTTATAACTATTAAAATTGAGGAATAACCTGGTTACTTTTGAACTGTAAGGCATCGTACAGTTCCATAAGTAAAGTAACTCTTCTTCTTACCGTTTTTCAGGCAGACTGTAGGTGTGTTTTTGGTTAGTGTATTGGTGTTTTTGGTTCAGTGGGTTAGTGTATTTTGAATAAATTGTAATAGAAATAAAAAAATTGTAATAGAAATGAAAGAAATTGTAAAAGATAAGAGCACATGCCAAAAAACAGGTGATCTCAGCTGTAGGCATTTTTTGGCAATCAGCTGATAGTGTTTTTACTTATGAAACTGTACGATGCTGTAAGGTCTCCAACCAACATATCACATATCTTTGACATTTTAACAACGATATAACATACATTANGATGCTGTAAGGTCTCCAACCAACATATCACATATCTTTGACATTTTAACTACGATATAACATACATTAGTTGCTTTCCAGCAGCAGTACGAATAGCAGGTTTTGCAGGATTTTACAGCATTTGCAGGAACGGTTGTTTTCGCCATTAATAAACCTTATGTATGGTGTCGTGCGGGAACAGCTTTCTGTAAAATCCTGTAAATTCCGGCTATTCGTACTGCTGCTGGAACGCAACTATAAGAAACAAATAATGTGAAGACGTAAGCGCAGCAGAAACTTTTGCACGTGGTTCTGGCCCTCAGCGGTATTACCATACGTGTATTAGTGGAGCAACGTTGGACATACCTAAAGATTACTAATACCAGCTGGAATATAAAATACTAACAGCCGCACTCAGAGTCGTTTAATGATTACTTAAGGTGTCCCTCAGTAACGATTTGACAAAATTCAAAATTCCCTCTCAAAGTCAATTAATGATTCGTTAACGGCATTTAACGGCTGTTACAGCCCTATTCTAGCGCCCTCACAAAAATCACCATACTCACTATTATGAGTTTACTTACTATTGTGAGGTTCACCCTATGCTGGCGAAAATACAACACACAAAAAGATCACAATTGTCAGAAAATTTGTGATGACGACATATGAACCAGAAGGTATGGGCAAAACTGTTGTCCCAGCCTGCTCGATTATTTTATTGTGTCTGATATGTCAATAGTCTTAAAATTCGACCAAATCTCATTTATCTCGGACCATAATCTAATTTCTGTGCGTTTGATATAAAGTTTGACCGACATATACTACGTTTATACGTAAGCTATTTGCAAATAAAAATAATTTGCAAATATCTAACTCACTGTTTATTCGATGGTGAAAAATTCTTTTTTATTATTACCTTATTATAAAAAGGCAATAATATGACAATCGAAAACGAAAATAAAGTTAAAAATGGCAACGTCTTGATTAAAAAAAGGCAATAAGATGACCATCGAAAAAGAAACCTAAACCTAAGAATGGCGGCGTCTTGCGCTTATTTGCAAATAGTACCACTAATCAATACTTATTTGCGTGATTTAGTTATTTGCAAATAAAAAATTAACTCAACGTTTATACGGCAAATTTTACCAATTTGCAAATTGTTATTTGCAAATAATACGTGCGTATAAACGTAGTAATAGTTTAGAAACTAGTCCGTCCATCTTTCCGGATTATCGTTTACTGAACGTTACTAATATTTTAAGTGACTTATCGCGTATTAATTGGTCTGCTTGCTGGGATCTAAGCTCAGTGCATGAGAAATTACGCTTTTTAAATGAAATTATCTTAGACCTATATAGGATTCACGTACCAACTCGCAATTACCGTGGTAGATGTCCCTCATGTCCCTGGTTAAACAAATCGGTTCGTGCGTTGATAGTGCAGCGTAATAAAAAATATTCCTCCTGGAAAAAGAACCGCACTGAGGACAGCTGGCATGCGTATAAACTTGCCCGAAATGAGACCACGGCTACCATAAAGCGTGAGAAATGCAAGTATTATAACACCTCACTACCAAATAATGGTCTGTGGCGTAACTTAAAAAACCTTCGTGTACATGTTAGTGACAGTCCTAATTGTTCCCTTAGTTCTGAATACCTCAAAAATGCCTTTGTAAGTCGTGGCACCCTATCCTGTGTTAATACTTGCTTCATTTCCTGTCTTTGCATGGGCCAGGAGAAATGACCTGTGTCTAAACGGTGATAAATCTTATGTGCTGATAAGTGTCTACAACTTGTGTCTAAAGTGACTAATCTTGGGTTCATCATTAATATACAACATCCTAAGAAATTTACAAATCTCTGCAAATTATACGCCGGCCTAGGTTAGGAGAAAGCTTGCGATGCAATTAATAATGCCAATCATATGCTACCCTGAGCTTGTTTACAGTAAATTGAGTTCTCTATCTGCTCATAAAATTGATGTAGCATTCAACCATGTAACACGATATGTGTTCGGGTTAGCTAAATTTGACCATATCTCTGATTGGAGATCACGCTTATTAGGCTGTGAATTATCTGATTATCTGAAAGCCAGAAACTGCATCTTTCTCTATCGACTTATTGTGCACAAGGAGCCTGATTATCTATATGACAAGCTCATTTTACCTAAATCAGCTGGAATTAATGATTTGATAGTACCAAATTATAATTATCCAACCTCCGCACGGCTATTCTTTGTCAGTGCTATTCGAACATGGAACTCTATTCCAATGGCAACTCGCAGTAGTCTAAATAAAAGCAAATTTAAGGATGTTCTATATGCGTACTTTAGTTAACATAATGGCTGCATTTCTTTATTCATTCTGAACGTTTGGAGTACACTTTTTTGTTTATTTATTCTTTAGAACGTTCCTGATGATATGTTGACGTATATTTCAAACGCATTCTGTTTATTCCGGCTGTGAAATGGGATTATCCGGAATGTATAAAGAAACGCAGCCAATTTATGTTGTATAAGTATGAGTTTCGCTATCTTAGTATAAAATCTCAAGTAAGTATGTATAACCACTGTATTGCTTTAATTGTCTGTACTTTTTATTATGAGTTTTAGTTTTGCTTTGTTATAAGTTTTAGTTCAAGTAACCATTATTACCTTGTTATATCTTTCTGGTTTTACCTTTTGTTTGTTGTACTATAAAAGATCTCAGATCTTATTGTACTAATGATTGTTACGAAGTGTTTACCTTTTTTTTGTTTTTTTTTGGGTTGTAGGCGCGATGGCTCCTTAAATGGTCGGAAGTTTTTCAGCTAACTCCCTACGACACCAGGTTATACATGTGTAGTCGTCTTTTTTAGACGATTGACAAACTTATTGCCCATTTAAACGTATGCAGTTTGCTTGATGAAAAGCCAGCGTAACTGTTGACGTGAGCTTCCCAGCAAGATTTGGATTGTGTTAACAAACAACAATTATACTTATTATATAATACATACATTGACAGGTATGTAATTTTGATATATATATAAAATATTTTAATAACTATTTCAACGATAGGTTTCCTGGGGAACCGATTTACCAAGTTTGTCTTTGTTTAACTTTTTACCGCTGCCACTTTGTGTGCAGTGTTGCTAGAAAAAAATTTCCTTTGGAGCTAAAACGGTCGTAAAAAAGCGAAAAAGAGCTAAATAAAACTAATAGTAGCTAAAATGCAGAACTAATTTTTTTTTTAAGTTGAGCGTTTATTGACGTAGGGTTGTTTTTACATTTTCCGCAATTTTAATAAAAACAGCGAATTTTGTAAGTATAAGTGCTGGAAAAAGCACTTAAAGCCAATAGATATTTCGAATTCGTTACTACGGTACTTATAACACATATATATATGCACACTAAAAATACGTTACAAACTTTTGAAATCTACAATTTAAGATATTTGAGTTAACCATAAAAAATCGGGTTATAAATAATTTTTTTCGCGAAAAAATTTCTGAAAAATTTTACTTCCAGCTCTCCTTTAAAGTAAATTTAGTATGTTAAATATAATCCGCGCGTTCAGAAAAGGGATTTTCTTCTAATAAATTGTTGAATTCTTTAATCTAGATCGAAGAGTTTATGGGAGATACAAATATATGTTTTTCCACTGCGTTTCGAAATTTGCAAAATTAAGTTTTGGCTTTCGTTTCTCCAGTGGCCACCTGAGAGAGAATATACCATCTGAGCTTATCGGAGCTCGAATTACTGCCCGGTATAGTTTGTGTGCTCCCGCGCACGTTGCAGAAACTATATTAGCAAATACTTTCTGGAGCTAAAAAAGTGCTAGATAAATTTGAAAAGAGCTAGAAAAGAGCTAGGAGCTAGAACCCTATTTTCGGAGCTAAATAGAAAAATTAAGAGCTAAATCTAGCTTTGGAAAGTAGCAAATGGCAACACTGATATCATGTGAACACCTGTGCATTAGCGTTGCCGTTTTGTTTAAATTTAAGCAAAATTTATTAATTTTTACTTGGCTGTTAAAATGTTAAAATTTTCTTCGTTATGCTAAATTTTTGATTATAATAGTCAAAAAGGATAATTTTCCTCAAAAAACCATAGTCAGAAGAGTTCGCATTTCAATAAATTTTTCAATCTTATTTTAGGAAGACTGTCATCCAGATCCCATATAAAGTTCCAGGAAATGTCATATAAACCAGTTTCCGTTCGGAGGCGACCTGGAACTTTAGGTCCCTTCATTCCCGTGACAAGATCACCATGCACATTTTATTATAGGAGTATACATATATGTATGTTAAAAGCCTGAAAGAATGTGTAGGTAATAGTGTTGAAATTAGGCAACTGTTAGAGCGCGGTTACCCACGTGTACGTAGCGTAGCGTAGAAGTACCTGGAAAGATATAAAGTGTGCTGTTGATAGAAAGAGAGAGAATCAACGTCACGGTCATGNGGCAGCACTGCTGTGCAGTACAGTACGAAATAAAAAAATCGTTGAATTGCGGCAACAGCTGGTAGAGTTTGTTTGGCAGCCATCGGAAGTAGTCGCAGAAGTGTAAAAGAGAAATAAAAAAGTGTCAGCTAAGCGAAAATTTACGGTAATCGCTTTTTTCCAACGAGTTTTGTAGTGCATAATCAATTAATTAAGTGCATAATATTCTGCAACAACAATTGCGTGAAGAGAAAGTAAATTTTGTGGTGAATGCGAAAAAACCAAGAAAATCGTATTGTGTTTGCCAATAAGACGGCAGACAAATTTCAGGGTCCCGCTGAGTTCATACATGTGTATGNGAGAGAGGGAGTAGGGCTGTACCAACAAGAATATACAGCAAAAGTATGAATTTCGTTAGAACTTGGAAAGATAGCGGTGGCTGAAACAAAAAGTGTTAAACCATGTTACAGTTTTGCTCGTCACTGTATTTACAATGTATGTACCTAAACTTTTTGTTAGCTGTGTTTGTGTGTGCGTGTGTACATATATGTTTCAGTGGTGTGCAAAATCAATGCTCCGCTGTGGCAAAGGATATTTCTTATCTACATGGCGCTGTTTCCGTTTCTGGTAGAACAGATTTAGCAAATCCAAAAAGGGTAAAAAAAGAAAAAAAAAATAACCCAATTGTTTTAATTAGGTTTTCTGTAAATACATACTATACATAAATATAATATTAGGAAAAATTGGTTCAATAACTATTGTAATCTAATACCCATATATGTATGTATGTACATACATGATAATATATGTATTTACCTACATACTTCATCAATGAGAACGCTAGTCTAAGCAAATGGCCTTACCACACATGTTAGTTAAGTCTGTTGCTGATAACAACATGCAGTATTGTGCAAAATAAAAGCAGCAAACTTCCTAAACTATATATGTACATACACACATGCATTCATCGCGCTCGCGATAACGTGTACTAATTAAAAATAAACCCGCTTCATGCCTGCTGGGCGCAGCACGGAAACGCAGCCGGATTGGCAGGTCGATCGCGGGAATTTCCGCATTAGGGGTCTCAGTGCAGAGATTTGGCAACTGGTGAACCAGCATAGGCGGAAAAAGTAAGAAGAGCACCTGAAGACTTGTAAATTCGCCTCTGATGGGAGCAATCTTTGGTCAATCGGAGGGCGATGGCGCCTCGCCTGACCCGCAGTCATGCGCGAGCTATTTTAGCCGACAAGTCACTATGCATCCTCCGGTAGACAAAGCCAAATGTCGAGTGACCACAAGGCTGAACAACTTGCCAAAGCCCTGTTTTTCACTAGCGGTGATGTCCCGGGGGATGGTTGCGTGCATAGAAGTCCACGTAAGTGGGCAAAGCTTTTGGCTACCAAACCAGGGAGTGTCCAAAAGTGATTCATTTGTGTACGGTTCAAATCGCACTCGTTACGTCCAGATATATATATCTATGTATCCTCTGGGTAGCGCCCAAATCCGATTGGAAGCGAACTAAAATAAGATGGCGCGTGCGTCGGGTTTGGTACCGCCACGTAAAAGCCCGGCCCCTTTTTTGATAATCACGGCACACATATAAAGGACTATGATTTTAATGTATGCACCTGTAATATCCGGACCCTTAATGGGGAAGGTGTCTCTGACCGGCTGGTTGATGTCCTCGAAAAGACAAATGCCTGCTGCGGTTTAGCCGTACGCACCGAGCTGCACTTTTTGAAGTACTGCGTTTTTTGCTAATGCATAAAAAAAATGTTTTATTTTTGTCAGTAAGAAGCTTGACCTGTAGACAATAGAGGTTTATTTTTCGTAAGAGTTGCCACCTGTTAAAAAATTAAATTCAAATTCTTTAATAAGTTTAATTAATTATTCAGAGATGGGTACCGATGTGTATGAAAAGGGTTTACTTCATAACTACATGTATATGGTTGCCACCACTTGAATTAAAGGAATTAAATAATAATAATAAATATGCGTTACACATATGTAGGTTTGGCCAGCTTTCCCGAGTGCCTATGTTAACAAGGAGGACTATTTAGCGATCGAAGGCATTGTATTTTATGGCGTAAGAAATGAATGGATTAGGTATTATAATGTGTCACCATATGGGAGTGAGACGAAAGAGGTTTAAAAAGGTTTTAGGTTGAAATTATTACGAAGAGGGTTGCCACCATGTTCTTAAAGTCAAATTTAGTTAAACTAAAATAATATTTGCGTCAAACCAAAGGTTTACGACATTCTATTTATTATTTTATTACAAATTTATACATTGTCAATCAGTGATGTGAATTTAGCGTCCTCAATTTTACTAAGAAGTGAATTTTCATTTTAAATCCGTACATAATTCTATTTTTGCCCACAATTTTGTGCGTTCCTTATCTCCCAGAAATAGTCAGAAAAAGTCCGAAGTAGTCAGATTTAGTCCAAAAAGCGTTCCTTAACTCGGAAATGACAGCTAAAATGAGAGAGCAACACCCAGTGAGAGTGATCTCATCAGTTGTCAGTTTAGTAGAATTTTCCAAAATACTGAAAAGTGTCAAACTCAACTAAATTTAAATTAACGGAAATTAAAGAATATACAAAAAGTGAGAATAATCTAAAAAGTAAAAAAGTGAATTGAAATCGGAAGGAGGCAAAAAATAATTGATATAGTAAGTGTTTATTGTGCTCGTGCTTGTGTGAATGTGTTTTGTACATACATTTCCATTCTTTTTGACGTTAGCTTTGTTGTTGCCATTCTTTGGACTAAAAATTTGTTTTTTTGCGTTCCTTTACTTTTCCTGTTATTCTCTTTTAGTGAGCGCATTTTGCTCACGCTCTGGCATTTTGACACTTTTCAGATTTTAGACCAAAAAGATAAGGAATGAACCTATTTTTTATGGCACTGTGCGAGGGCCGTTCGACTCTCATACCTGCTCCCAGAGAAGCACTCTTCAGCAAGCCAACATATGCGAGCAGTGAAACCACATTTCCCACTCATTAAGTACCGCCGCCGACGACGTAGTCGGGTTTCAGCTAGCCCGAAAGAACTGATTCGTTGAAAAGTGTCACAACTTAGCATAGGAAAACAGGGCTTACAGGGCCACGTTGCGACCGCGCTGTGTGGGATCGATATAGGGAACTGAACAGGGAAGCGAAACGTATTTGCCGCAATGAGTAGAGAGAGGCCGAAATACATGAGTGCTAAGAGCTTGAAATGCTGGCCGGCAGGAAAAAGGCCCGAAAATTTTACCAGAGAGTTAGGCGACTTACGGAAGCCTCCAAGATCTGGGCGAACTCCTTTAAGAACAACCCCGGAAACCTAGTGACCGATCTCTAGAACGTCCCTAATTATTAAGGGCACACTTTTCCACCCTTTTGAATGGAAGAAGCATTGTAAGTAGTGGAGAAGGCGATAACAATCGAATCGATGTCCCACTGCCTGACTATGATGAGTACGGTGACCATCCGTCCTCTATTTTAAAGGACAGTCCTTTATTTTATCCCCCGGTCCTTTATAACTTTTTTCAAAATAAAGGACGCCTTTTGTCCTTTATTTCTTAAACTGTCCTTTAAATCCGCTCTGCATTTTTCAGAGGTAAAATTTTAAACACAGATTATGAAAAATAAAAATATCCCTTATAAAATATAATGAAAACCTTCGCCAGTGTGTTTCGCACCCCACTTAAGGGTTTCTACTTAATCGGTAATCTTTGTACAATCTATAAGCACAGAGAAAGTTGTGCCCAGGATCGTGTTGCACGCTGAGTTTCCACTTCCACTGAAAGATAGCACTGCTGCACAGTGGTTAAAAACTGGCATTTAGTGTAATTTAGTGTAATTCACTGGAGCCTTAATTTTTTCACTTAATTTGATTATTTTGTCTGAGCCTGATTTGTGAATTTTTATTTAATTATATTAAATTTTTTAGCGCAAAATGCAGAAAAAGTAGCAATATTGAAGAAAATGTGTTCTCCTGTTCCAGTGAATAAATGTTACATAGCAAACACTAGTTGAAAACAATTGTATGGTTTTCCCAAAACGAAAAAATTACACAAAAATTTTAAATGTTACAAAAAATGTTCACCAAAATAAATATAGTTTTTTTAGTTTTTAGTAAAAATTGTTTGAAGGCTGCGGTGATTTATGAACCTTCAATTCCAATTTGGAACCACTGTGTGCTGGCTTCGTTGTGTAGTATGAATTATGGCAAAGGATGGCGAAGGCCTTGAAAAGGATTTGGCTTAATTTTTCGCTACAGCAGGGGAACTTGTACAATTAAATAAATTACGATATGGGTAAAGTATTTTTCTCATACAAGTTGTATGTGCGTATTCCCAAATCGGTTTGAAAAAANAAAATATATTTATATTGCTTATTATAGCAGAAAAACGTGATCACGGTGGCACAGAGAAGAAACATAAATTTTCCTTGAGATGTGAGAATAACAAGCACAACAAATTTGACGGCTAATAATCTGAGATTTGCCTGTGTAAACGGGGTGATTAAAAAAATGAGCTTTGATTGAGATAATATTGATATGTGAACATAGTTTAAGTGTGCAATACACAAGAAAAGCGATCCCGAAACAAGCATATCCTAGTAGGGTGCTACAGACTTAGGTACCCGGACAGGCATTTGTTCGAGTCGGAATCTCCACCTAGTACATTGACAGTACATTTGACAGCTGTCAACTGTCATAGTTTTGATTTGACATACAATTCTTGACTAGCGTGCCTAAAAACTAATCTGTAGTATTTTTATAAAGACTTATTCTTTATTTTTAGAGGAATTGGCAATAATTTGACAGCTGTCAACAGCCAAACTAAAAATTTTATGGCATATTCAGATTTTGCATGTCAAACGAACTATGATCCTACAGTTATTTTAATAAAAGTGTAAACGTTTTTCCAATTTTTGCGTGAAATATGGCCTGTCCGACCACTGTACGGCGTATTACACACATATTACGTTACACCACATCCATATATATTACTGATGAGTGTCTTAAGTTTGTGCCTAAAGTAACTAACCTAGGTTTTGTACTTACCTCTAGTCTTTCCTGTGATCTACATGATTTTATAATGAGCAAAGTATTCAACTCAACATTCTATGGAACTTCGAGTTTCTGCATCCTTTACGCCCTTTACGCCAATCTGCCCATAAAATTGAAGTAGTTTTCAACCACCTAATTTGATCACATATCCAATTCGAGATCTCGACTATTAGACTGTGAGATTTTTGATTATCCGGAAGCCAGGAATTGCATTTTTCTAGCTTTTCCAAACTCTGCACGTAAAAGTGAATTAAGATTACCTATGTAGCTATAATCATCGCAACTCTGCGAAACTATATTTTGTCAACGCTATGCGTTTATATAATTCTCTTCCAGTTTCTACTTAGCTTAAACAAAATCAAATTTAACAATGCATGTATTTTGCACAGCATGGTAAATTTCAAGCACATTTTGATATAATCATTTAAGTATTATTGTCCTTTACCAGGTGGTACCTCTCACAGTTATCCCACCTGAATTAGTAAACAAGTATCAAATTCAGATTAAAATATCAATGCAGTAATTTATGTTTATCACTTATGAATATACTTTTTTTGTCTAATAGAATTCCAATGTATGTCTGTACATTAGGGTGGTCTAAAAACCGTAAAGTCGGAATTGTAATACTCTCACCCCCTAGGATTGTTTTATATCGAAAAAATTATACCCCTATTTTTATTTATTTTGAAATCAAAAAATATTTAAAGGTCGCTCAAAGTGTTCATGTATTTTTATATGGGGAAAAAACAACTTTTCGTAGAAATGGTATAGAATTCTTGAAATTCAATATTTTTCGTTCGGAAAACTATCTTCATCTTCAGGAGACTTTCAATAATAATACCTAATTGTTTATTTAACCATTTTTTAATACTTGCTATTTTTTATTGGTCCCCCCATTGAATTTTTCGGGGTTTTTGCGAGTTTTTGGCGGACCAATAAATTATAGTTATAGTTATGGTGAAAATTGCAATTGAGCATTATTATTGGGAATCTTCTGCTGAGAAACAGAGTTTTCCGATAGAAAAATATTGATTTTTAAGAATTCTATACCATTTCTACGAAAATTTGTTTTTTTTCCCCATACAAAATACGTGGAAAACTTGGGGCCTCTAAATATTTGTTGATTTTAAAATAAAAAAAAAATAGGGGTGTATTTTTTTCGGTATAGAACAATCGTAGGAGTGAGAGCATAAAAATTCCGACTTTACTTCCCCCCCCCCCCCCCCCCCCCCCCCCCCCCCCCCCCCCCCCCCCCCCCCCCCCCCCCCCCCCCCCCCCCCCCCCCCCCCCCCCCCCCCCNTAAATTGAGCATACGGCCCTTTTTTGTTAACATGCGCAATGTTTTACATGCTAAAATTTGTTCGCTAATTTTGTATAAAAATATGGCTTATATTTTAGCAAACTCCATTTAAATCCAACTGTACTGTGTACAAAAAACAAGAAACTTTCGCGAACTTTTTAATACGAATTTGTAAATACAATTCAGGTATGCAGCTTTATGGCCCATTAAATTTTAGTACAATCTGTCCTAAGCATTTTTTTCCATAAGCATTTTTTTCCATGAGCCGTACGCTCAATTTTCGGAGTAACAGTATATATTCATAACTATTCTTCGATTCCGTAAATACTATGGTGTTCGGTTATTCGCCTTTTCCTGTATTCAGATATAAGATTAATAAAAGATATTCTATGTAGTTCCATTTTCAATAACATCAATATTTAGAAGTTTAAGATTCTGGTATATAAATAATCTAGGTGAATCCCCGGTTTTTTTCGTTTCTAAAACTCCGGGTTACTTGGTATTTGAAAAAATAAATTTCCAAAAAAAAAAACGCCTAAAAATATTAAAAAAAAAACGGTTGAAACCGGGTTGGAAAAATCGAGCCAATCACCCTACCCAATACTTATTTAACATAAGCCATAAGACATTCAATCACGTCTTGATTTTAAATTTGATGTGATCACACTATCTGATTTTTAATTGTGCATAAATTTGTGCACATACATACATATACATATGTACATGCGTATATATTTACGTCCCTCTTTCAGAAAGAAACCAGTTTAAATCACTCTTACCGCAACGCACTTGCGCGTAGTAATAAATAGAAAGAAACACACACGTCCAGATTGATGTTTACATCATATCGTTTTACGTTGTCACTCTTGGCAGCTTCCATCAATACCAATTGCGAAAATTAAGGGGTTATTGACTTGCTACGGCTTTGGAAATGTGCGAGATTTGTAAGAAGAAATCAGAAATTTAAGAAAATAAAAACGCTATTTGAGCGTAAACAAAAGTACATAGAAGTAGTAGTAGAAAAATAATAAGAAAAAATAAGTGATTTTTCCAAGCCGATCGTAAATGGCGTAATGTTTAAAGTTTCTTAAACTGTAATAAAACGTTGTACGAGTCAGGGCTCAGCAACTTGTGTCACGATTCATAACAACAATGACACCAAGGAGATAAGTTCTCAGGTGAAATATAGTATGGCACTGTGGAATAAGGCAGACTGGAATAACACAAATATATAAAAATAATATCATGTCCATAATATTAAAAAGAAAAAAAACAAACGGGAAAATTGTGAAGAATACATTTGTAAACAAAAATCAGCTGTTCTTTATGGCCGCATACTGGACATTCATACTTATTTATGAACAAATTCACGCCTCTCTCATTGTCTTCATCACTGCCTCGAAGATAGTTTATTGTCTGGACGCCTCCTTTTTACTGAAAAAATTTGGCAACTAATACTTATTCTCAATTGTCTTGTCTTGTGTAAACGGAAGGTTATATAACTGTCTGCATTGCGTCAAAAGTTTACAGTTGGCCAACGCATGAACCGAAAATACAAGATCACGCAAGCACGCAACGTTGTATTTGTAACTTGGTTTGAGAAAAAAAATTCGTGGAAGCGGGTTCATCAGCTGAGCATTTGTTTACATCTCAAGCACCACTATTTTATACTTTTCTTTAACTAAAGAAGATCTAATTCAACATGACAAAATGTTTTAAAGCATTTTTGTGAATAATTTTACCCAAATTGGGTGTTTAAAGTAGCTGACAACAATTTTGGTTAATTTTGGTTTTCGTTGTTTTCTTTGCTTTGTTAACTTTTCGTGCGTTTTCCAGCGAAATAAGATGGCGTAGAACCGCAAACAAATCGGCTTATTTCATTCTCTTCTTCTTGCGTGATCTTGTGTCGGTCGTTCGTTGGTTCCGTCGATGCAGGGGTTGCCAGTCTTGCGCTTCCTATACAAACACACACACAGTCTACTCAACTGTCAGTTTCATCCTTGACCGGAACGTACACACTCTGACGGCGCCATTATACTTTAAGTATATATCGTCGCCTGGACAAAAAAGTTGTTGTAAGCGCCATTTTGACGATTTTTTAATAATGAGCATTTATGCCTTTTGGTGGAGATAATTATGAATGTATAACGTTTTTCATATACGCCTTCCTACCCAAATGTTATTTTAGCGATCGTGTTTCTTACGTCTGACTATACTTTTACTTTTAGCCCGTTAGACGAATAAATTAAAACAAAAATATCTCTTAATTTAATTTATAACTCATTGAGACCTTGTCCATATACATATATACACATACCTACTTACATACATACATATCTGGCTGAGGACTATTACTCATTGAAGAAGTGCGATAAGCAAAACAAAATATGCAAACTTTTTAACACAAATATGTTATCTTTGCGAAAATTTTGGTCAAACAGCACGAGAACCGTTGTGCGAAAAGCAAGAAGGTATACCATGTACAGTTTTTTTGTTGTTTGCTTGAACTACGTACATTTGAACGCAATTTTTTCCTTATTGCATTCAAAGTTCATTATCGACCATCAAAATTTGTAATAAAAAGTTGTTTATTTTCGCGCCACTGCCGCACATTCTTGATTAGCCGGTATGTACTATTTTTAAGTATTTTTATGTTCGCTGGCATATTTGTTTCAAAATGTCTTAACATATCGTTACCTAAGAGGGAAAAGGTGGCATGCCCATTTTTTTTAAATTTTTCAGGAAAGACGAAAAATCGATATAGTTTCGTACTACCTGCCATTCTGCATCAAATACTAAATTTTGAAAAAAATTGACCTTTTCACCTTTTAGGTAGGTACATGTGTATGTACTCAGACGGCTACAAAATATACACAGGAGACGCATCTGGCATTTTTTCCCGCAAACTCTCATTGAGCGAAGCGTACAGACGTTCAGACCACAGTAGTGTTTTTTAGACTGAGTTTCTTGTATTAACAAGCGCCACTGAAAGTTCTGCTCTCGTAAGCTGCGGAAGGAAAATTTGAGCATCTAGATCAGCGATGGGCCTTGCCCGCATGCAAAGCTCCTTTGAGCTTTCTACACATTTTATATGGGCGCGTGCATAGTAAAAGCTCTCTCTGCCCATCGCTGATCTAGATCAGTGAAGCTCTGAGAGAGCTTTTACTCCATGTGCGCCCATATAGATATGTAAAATCTGTAGAAAGCTTTAAAAAGTACTGCCCGCGGTGCTGTCTTGAGCATCACTGATGTAAAGCATTGATGGGGGTCTTAAAAGTCGAATAAATATACGGACTATCGCGAAAATACATAATAATAGTACACTGTACTATTAGCCACACGTTCGTCCGGTTCGTAGGTCCGAATAGTAATTTTTTAATTCACTATGGTGATGAGGAAGAGCTACAAACCTTTCCAAAGACATGAAGTGACGTTTATACCGAATGCTGGAGAAAGCTCTCACATCTCTTCCAGGGCGAGCAGAGTAAAAGCTCTCTCTGCCCAACGCTGTTTTGAACCAATCAGACTCTCATAATTTTGTTTAACTCTGGAGAGTCTGGTCGATCGCCTGTTGG
>NW_016170556.1:0-15636 GCF_001687245.7 Rhagoletis zephyria
CAAATTGCCTTGGAGGAATTATCTACCAGTTGCATGCAGCTAAAATGCAGTTGCGTTTTCCCCCAACTGTTTTCTCTTATTTGAATGAAAGTAAGTACTCATACAAGCATTGGAATTGATCGATGGTATTTTTAAAATGTATTTGTAGATATTTTTGTTTTCACGAGTATTCGTCAATGAGAGCTAAGCATGTATATAAGTAGATACGTTCAAGGATGCCAAATAATTGCAGATCACGTAGATCATTTTAACATTTTCTCGAAATCATAGATTAGATTATGGTGGCAGCCCTGATAGGGGCTCACCTAGACATTAATTAAATTGCCCATTGTTTTATCATATTTTAAAAACTCCTTGATGATTAACTACAGGTAATCTGTAAGTTCCGCAAACAGCTGATGTCCTCTGCGGAGAGTTCCTCTGGGGTGTTGACGGAATATGTGAAGAGGTTTTAAACCTTGATCTAGCGATTAGCCAAGCAACTGAGGAGAAAGTTCTGAGATGATTCCACCTCGTCCTCGAAGCAACTGTGGCAGTAAGGGTCCGTAACGATGTTAAGTCGCTCTGGGTGAATTCATAAATGTCCGGTAAATATACCTTTAAGATTCGAGAGCTGGCGTTTAGTCTGCTACAGAAGCCCCCTTGACCGCCGGCGGCCCACAACCAGCCAGAAGGACCTTGCAACTTTGCTTGGTGGTGTTTTTCCTCAGCGTACACAGAGCTTACTGTAATCCCATCTGACCAGGAGCAGGTTCCTCAAGGGGATTCCAAATTTGTGGAATTACGGACATGACAACCAGAGGACCCTAGCCTTCGAGTCGTGTGGAGGCTTAACTGGCAATAGTTTCGGCTACGACGTCTAGCCAGAGACTTAATTCTGGTACCACAGAGAAAAGGACCCCCAGGGTATACTACATTTACTCCGACCTGTTTCTGGGAATGGCTCTCTGGGGAGTTTTCGTGGTAGCTTTGGTTTTGCACCCAAATGCGGGTACAGCCGACTCTGTGGGGTTGTATTCCAATCGGGTGTCGGATCCAAAGTACGGCAGAGGCTTTGTATAGGTTTCGAGTCCTACTAAGGTGGCTAGTGTGTCCGCCCCACACTGCCAATTGGTACCGAACGAATGGTTGCAGTGATCAACGATTATGATCCGCTGTGCTTTTGAGCGCCGTAAGGTTAGGCCGTCGTCATAGCAGGTAACCACGTAAAACAATGGCACACGTTGTCCAGGAGCAGAGCAAAAGTCGCCAAAGGAACCCCTATGTCCTCCTGGTCCGATTTTATGGCCTCGAGGGTACCCTTACCAGCCAATTCAGCAGCGCTGTAATTTCCAGTGATGTCACTGTGTCCTGGGACTCAAATCGGCTTGGTTTGGAAATATTCCTTGGGGTATTTGTGACCAAGTTTAGGTACGCCTGCAGAAGACTTTCCCCTGACGATGAGTGTCATGTCATCCGCGTAGGCAATAACTCGTATAACATTTACATAACTGAAAGAACCCTCGACATCAAGGAGGGCACTAACTACAAAATCGCTATTTTTAAGTCTCAATGACTTATACAATTGTATGCAAGGCAGATTCCACAGATCTGCCCTTAATGTAGACATGATGATAAAGGCCTAGTAGCTGTCAAGGAATCCTGTTTCTAATCTATTGAGGGATTCACAACGGTGTCGTAAGTGTCGTATTTTTGTATGTCGTAAACTTTAAAAGCTGAAATAAATGTTTATAGAACTTGAAACCACGGCCAACTGTTCTTTAACACTGCTAGAATGCATAAAATGACTTTTATGGTACTTTTCGAACCCCCTTAATATATTTTTTAGGCGGTTAAAGTTTACGACTTACAACAATACGACACTTACGACACCTTTGTGAATACCCCATCTATATATATAATACGCGAAAGGATTTTTTGTTCAAGTCAAAAGCTTTGCACCGTTCGCTCGATTTTCAAAAATGGGGTGTCAAATTAAAGCGCTTTGCCTGTAAACTGGTTTTATTTTTTCGAACAGAGTTGCCACCTGCAATACAGATATACTACCATCAGATCTGCACCGTTCGTTCGATATTTAAAAGTGAGGTGTCAAAAGGGTTCGGGCTGTAGATGTGCAATGTGTTTTTTTTTTGAAAAGAGTTGAACCAATTATTACAAAGTGGGTATCAATCGAAATAGATTTAAAAAGCTTTGTTTCTTAACTTCGCTGTAGGGGGGCTGCCACCTGTTTAAAAAATTTAATTTAATTTAAATGAAGGGAATTAGGTAAGGGATATACATATGTGCATGCATATCGTCGTTTAAAGTGCAAAACCGCGTATCAACAAAATGCAAAACAGCGTATGTGAATTATGTAATTTATTTTCTAGAGAGTGATAACACTCATATTTCAAAATGGTTCTCTTTTTTATAAAGCAATCGCATTTCTGGCTAGTATATTTCAGGACGAATGGAAAAAANTTTAAAGTGCAAAACCGCGTATCAACAAAATGCAAAACAGCGTATGTGAATTATGTAATTTATTTTCTAGAGAGTGATAACACTCATATTTCAAAATGGTTCTCTTTTTTATAAAGCAATCGCATTTCTGGCTAGTATATTTCAGGACGAATGGAAAAAAATTGAGCCAAGAGCTTGTGTGAGCAAATCCAATTTTTTGCAGCAAATGTCAGTTACGCGGTTTTGCAGAATGACGATACGCGGTTTTGTACTTTAAACGACGATATGTATTACCATGTGGGCGCTAGACGAAAAGATTTTTAAGAAAGTAATAGTTATTTAAATATTTTGAAGAGGGTTGCCACCCGTTTCAAAAATCGAATTCAGTTAACTTATACACAACGATATATTAAAACATGTCAAACAAAAGAGTGTTGAGAATTTTTTAGTTTGAACACTAAAAATATTTTTGAGGTGTGCGATGCCACCTGTTTAAAAGGTTAAATCCAAACTATTTAATAAGCAGGGAACGGATTTTTAGGATAAAAAAACCTATAAAAAAGGCAAAATAAAATAACGAAATAGGCAAGAAAAGGCACCACAAATAGCAAAAAAGGAAAAAGAAAGCACTAAAAACGTCAAAAACTGAAAAATAACATTGGTTTACAGAAAAAATATTCAACGGACGCCACTATCAAATTCCTATATAAAATTGCACGCTGATTCCTAAAATCGAGTTAATTTTTTATTCTATAGAGATATTATCAGGTGTACATGGCGTATGATCAACATTCTTTCCAGCTCATTTTTCATACAAAAAATCTTTGGGCATTTTCATATGACCACTTATTACTTCTTTATTTAGCCATCGATTTTCTTCATTATCAACTTGATTTTTTTGTCACAGAATATACTTAACATAGCTTTGAATGTACTAAATGTGCGCTCGACGTAAGTTGATACAAGTGGCGCCCAATTTAAATATGGAACGTTTGCGAGTTTTATATTATCAGGAATAAGGGCTTTCTCCTCGCTATAATCACTTTTTTAAATGTACAATATGCAAAAAAGGCAACTATATTAAAAAAGGCAAAAAAGGCAACGTCAAATGTGTATATATGGAATCAGGGAAAGCTAATTTGTGCACATTCTTAATCGAATATACTCTATCTCTTCAGTAGAAACAAAGGCAATTTCCATAAAATCCGCTCCCTTTTAATAAGCTTAATAAATTATTAAAATATTGGTACCAATCGAAATGGGTTTGACAAGGCTTTATTTCTGAATTATATTTAGAGGGTTGCTACATGTATAAAAAATCAAATTCAACTTAATCATCAGTTATTTAAAATATTCATCGCCATGCTAGGGGAAGGATATTTAGGAATGTTTTAGCTTTAAAATACTTTTTACGAAGGCTACCGCCTGCTTGAAATGTCGAATTTGATTTTCAGTGGCATTTTTCGCTCTGAGACTTCTGGACTGAAGATGACACAACACCAAGAAATAAATTATTCACTTGCCAAAAAACAAAAGTTCTACGAGGCACGAGTTAAGTACTTAAGTTCAAACAACTTCTGATCTCTGTAATAATTCGAATAACGATGAATCCTAACCTCATTAAAGACGACAGTCGAAACCTCACCGCATAATTATATATCCTGACCTTCTATTTAAAATTGAAGCCATTCAAAATACAACCACGAATTAATGAGTGAATGCGCAAAGGAATCTGGAGGTAGGAAGAAAAATTTTTCAACGATAAAAATAACTACTTACATAATAGCGGGGGCCGAAAATCCGCTTTTTTCGAATTTTGATTGGTAATAGCAAAAATATTGTTCATTATGCTCTAAAAGCAATCTGTGTGAAAGATGACAATTTTTGGTCTATATCTTGGGTTCGCCCAAGCCCATCAAAGTTCAATGTGCTCAAAAAATGAAAATGAATAAATACATTTTTTTTTGCTAAAATGTTAATTATTTTCGAAAGTTTTTGTCCTACATAATTTGGTATATGAACCTTTTTTGTAGAGAATCGAAGTAGGCTAAAAAAAAATTTTTTAGCACTTGAACTTTGATGGGCTTAGGCCAGCCTAAGATATTGATCAAAAATTGTCATCTTTCACACAGATTGTTTTTAGAGCATAATGAACAATATTTTTGCTATTACCAACCAAAATTTGAAAAAACGGACTTTCGGCCTACGGTAATATATAATTTTAAAACTTTTAACGATCGAAAAGTTGCCTAAACAATAGCCAACCATAAATAATTAGAACAAAGCAAGTCAAACAAAGGTTCTAAATATTAACCACACCTTCTGAAAAAGATTAGATTTGCACAATTGTAGTACATATTTACACCTTTTGGTTATCTTTTGGCAGGCTTTCTTCATAACTTCTGACTTACGTTGGTGTTTCCATACAAATTGGGAAGTCTGAAATTTTTGTCGCCCACCAAAGACAAATGACGACACCTATGGCTTCTTGCAAGAGAAACGCCCCGTGCTCGCAACGAAGCTCTTAAGGCGATTGATGTCCATTCCCGAAAGCTCACAGGGATTGCTTAAACCAAAAGCAGGTGTCTAGATGATTCTACCTGAACATTCTCTATGCAGCTGGTGCAGTAAGGCTCATGGAAGATATTCAGCCTTACGGTATGCTTACCTAGCACGAAATGAGCAGTTAGCACTCCCACTAATAGCGAGCGATGTAATTTACTAAGTCTCAAAAGCTCCCCAGACTGTCTACACGTGGCCAGAAGGATATTGCCACATTGCATTCCAAGGTCATCGCCCAGCGCTCGCTGAGCTTACTAAATGCTCATCTGTCAGAAGCAGACCACAGGTCTATATCTAACAGTAATTCCTCAAGGGCTAAGCCCATGCAATTTCCAATGACCTGGAACCTAAATAAGTTTAATAGCGAAGTAATCCGATGCGGTCGACAAAGAAGTCACAGACACCCCTTCACCGTTCTCGAATGCACCGGCTTGAAAGGAGCAAAGAGCCGTTGGCTGTCGGAATAAATTTCCAACTCTTTAAAAGGTGTTACACTAGAGAGCAACCAATCCGAAGCCTCTTTTATTGCGACCACCTCTGCTTGGAAGATGCTGCAATGATCCGGTAGTCTAAACTTCAGGCTGCTGGAGAGTTCTTCGCGGAAGACACCTCCACCTATGTTCCCATCCAGCTTCGATCGATCTGTAAATAACTTTGCAGGACCCAGATTGTAGATAATCAAACTAAGATGCAGTCGATTTTTTTTTAAATCGGTTAAGATTCATTACATTTCTTCACTCTTTCTTCACTGAGTTTCATTTTCACCCGAAATCGTTCACTTTTCGCTTATGTGTATTCACTACGAGCGGATGAAAATTTTCGGGTGAATTGGTTTTCGGGCGAAACTCAGGATGAGGCTTATTGCAAGTTTCAGTAAAATACAGGCACATTTACTACTTTTTTTCAAGACTTATATTGCAGTCTTTACCACATCTTTAAAGACCAGCCTCAAAATTCATACGAAATGGAAAAATCTTTGCAATCGATTTGTATTGTATTGATTTCAATTTGGTCCTAAACCAAATGTATGTATGCATAATAGGGCGGTTCTTAACCTATCAACATCCAAATTTAGTATGGGGCAACCCTTTATTTTTTTTACGTACAAAATAAACACATCAACGAAAATTTAAAAAAATTAAAAAAAATGTTTAGAAGTCGCTACCAGGGGTTAAAAAAATTTAAATAAATAAACTTTCTAAAATTTAATTTTAAATCTGTTAAATTTGGCATATTGTTGAAATAAATTCGTAAAAACGCCGAGCGACCCAATTTTTTTTTTTTTTAATTTTGGATGCCCTTATTTTGAACGTAGAAGAAATTAAAGGTGTACCCAAGGCACATTAAACAGGTAGTATCAGTAGAGCAAAAACAACATTTGCGTGTATTTTGTTGTTGCTTCTGGTATCGAAAGTGTCAAAAACTGTTCTGAATTTTTTCTTCTAAATCAAAGCGTGCCATGTGAAATACAAAAAATTATAAAAAATAAAAAATTGAAATTGGAAAAAAATAAAAATTGTTGCAACTTTCTTTCCTAGTAAATTTGTTTGCTTCTCGAAGCATTGATCCATCCTTTGCAAGGCCCAGTAATCAGCGGATGTGCTGCTGAGTTGGGCGAACGTTCCAAAAGCTGCTATTCAATCGCTTGTTTTGTATGGAAAAAGGTTTCACAAGCAAATGGATTTTAACAACTTATAATTTTCGTGAGAAAAAATTAAAAATATTTGACATTTTCGAGACCAAATAATTTGAAAATAAATCAAATCAGCTGCTCTACTGATACTACCTGTTCAATGTACCTTGGGTGTACCCATGGAGTAGATATTTTCATGGACTTACTTAGCTTTTTAATCATATAATTTTTTCTTTATAAATCACATAAGAAGAGTCGCTATGAATTTTTAAGAGCTTGCCGTTAAATCTTCTAAATGAATGAATTATAATCCCTTTCGCGCAAAACGAAATGTATAATGTAATCCGACAATATCCATATCCATTAAACTACAATAATAGACGTAACTGCAATAATTTTTTCGTTGCACTAAAACAATAACGGCACTAAGCAAGAAATTATTGTAACACCTAAGTTGTATCCTTGACGTAATCATACCGCTCGCTCACAGCCCTTCCGCTTAATGTACCATCAACGAGGAGACATCAGCTGCCAGTCAAATGGCATACCAACCAGCCACACGACCAACCACCGCCGCCCACCTGAATACTATCACCACCAACACCATCCATCCACAACATCGTGCAACTGTGGCCGTCACCCGTTAGTCGACTAATGAGTTTCTGGCTGCATTGTTTTGCAAAATACAGTTTTTGTCGTTGTTGTTGTTGCNCTCCAACCAAATCCAGTAGCAACCGTACATAGTAAAAGGGAAGCAGCGAAACAATATTCATAATTTTAATGAAAAGCGCGCGCGCCTCTACGCTTCCCAAAAAAAAAAAAACACTTCTCATGGATCTTTCTACGGTACATCAACATATCCCCCCCTCGCGCCTCCCATATCTCCCCCTGAGGCGGCGCGCGTGTGGACAACACGTTGCTCGTTTATGATTGGCTTCAATTGTGAAATGTTGTTGAATCCACCACTGCCGCTCCGCCTATTGCGGCGCGCAAAACAACGACAACAGCAACAACAACAACGACAACAGCAACAATACACAAACACAAAGCACCAAGCTGCAGTCAGCCGCCACCGTTGCAGTTGTTGAAATAATAAATAAATATAATTTTAGCGCAAGCGCTATGTCCCCTTACTCCTCGATGACCCCCGCCATCCAGCCATTAGACATTCATACAATCGTCCCACCCAACAGGCAAAGAGGAAACGTAGCGGCAGTAGGGGAGGCTACAGCAAGGTATGAAACAACAATACAATATGCTTTAGCAAGGACCAACTCAGGCAAATACCTACATACAACGTACATACATACATACTGGTACTACATATGCACATACCTAAATGCAAAACAACCAGCAGCAACAACAACGAAACAAAACGTGCAAATGAGAAAATTACATCCCTTCATTTGTTTAACTTACAGTCGCAAATACATTTACACCTATACAACGGCACAGTTGAGCACGCTTTTACACTCACACAAACACACAAACACACATGTGCACAGCAAGGATGCTCGCACAACAATACAGTTCTTGGAGTGAAACACAATAGCAATAATAACAATACATTCTCAATGCTGTCCTGAGGGTGCAACCGCCAGCCCACCAAGCCACCCACACCCGGCCGCTTTCACTGCATCTGCTGCACCCACAATGTTGTTTATCTCATTGCGCTCATTGTAATTGCTTAAACCTGTAAACTACTTACACCCGCACCACAGTTTCAATTTCTGCTTGTTGTTTTTGTTGTTTGTTGCTTTTATTGTTATGCTATTAATGCTGTTGTTGTGTTGTTGTATTGTGCTTTAGCGGCGCGTGTATTTCATTGGTTGTTTCAATTTTATATGCTGCTGAATTTCATTACCCACACAAGGATCTTCACCAACTTCGCTATTTTGTCCGGTATTTTCCTATTTGTTATTGTTGTTAAATTATATTTATTACTCGTGTTTACCAATAAAATTTAAACGCCTATTTATCAATGTGAGAGTGTGTATAAATACAAACAAGTAAGTAAATATTAGAAAAAAAAATGCAGAAGTAAAATAATTTGACGAACTCACAGCCACCCCAGCCGAGCTGAACACTTGCTCTCCGGCAGATTGCTCAGTAGCCTCTAAACAAATCACAACATAAACATCCGATTTTCTGTTTACCTTCACTCTCTGATTTAATTTGTTCAGCTTTCTTCTTCGTATCGCATCAATTACTTTCATTCTATTCTCCTATGAGAGTGAAAGAGCGAGTACAAAAGCAAGGTAATGTGAGCTGTGGATTGCGAAAAAGGAGTATTGAATCATTCGAAACACTTCCAGGCATTTGAAATACCTGATGTAGTTAGTTTTCTTTTAGAATAAGCCATCAAAATTATTCATATTATGTTCTACTCTTATTCAAGCTTTTCAAGATATTATTCTTGTTGTTGATTGGCGCAATAAAAGCCTAAGCGATTATTCAGCTGGTTTATCTTATTTTGGCATTGCACTTTTATTTTAGAAATGTGGTTCTTATTTTATTGTAAAAGGGAAGGATTAAAAAGAATGACACCTTTTTTGGCAATTTTATTTTTCTATTTGGCACATTTTGGCACTTTTTTATCCTCAATTTGGCACCTCATGGCTAAGGATAGTTGGCAGCCCTGAAAAGGGGCTCACCCTGTCAAACAGCTCGGAGCTGCTGGCATTGCTCCTTGTCATTTTAAACAGCCGTATTAGTTTCTCGGAGATACAAAATTCAGGCGTCTTGGCATAGAGACAACTTCCATTCATCCTATCTGAAGCGGCAATATTTTGAAGACTTTGTCTACGCTGGTTTTGTCAGGACTAAAGCCATACTGATAAGGCCGAATCGGTTCGTTGACGGTAGGCTTCGGTCTTTCACACAATACGCTCGATAAGAGCTTGCAACCTATGCTTAGAAGGCTGAACCCGCGGGCGTTTGAAACATTCCGTAAGTGGCCTAATTCTCTGGTAAAATGTTCGGGCATTTTTCCTGTCAGACATCATTTCAAGCTCTTCGTATTCCCGCATTCAGACCTCTCTTTTTGTAACGGAAAATATGTTCGTCTCGCTACCCTCTTTAACTCCCCATATCGATCTCAAATAGCTCACGTTGCGTCGATCTCAGCGTGGACCTGTAAGCCCAAACCAGCAATGTCTAATAAGGTTTTTGCTGATATGCATAAGCTTAAAGAGCTCTTGAAATATGGCAGTTAATCGAAATGCCTGCAGCAAGCATCAAACTTACTTGACGGATTTCACGTGTTATTGTTCTAATACTATTGCTCAGACGTCTAATAAATGCATAACTTTGCAGCCTAGAAGAGTATTTCGTGCAGTAAAAATTTTCCAAATGCAAGGTTTTCTCACCATAGTAAAAAGTTGTTTCACCATACTTTGCTACTGATTGACACGGGCCCTCACAAGAAACAAGAATTCGAATCCATGCTCCTGGGCCAAAACTAATAAATACATATGTCTTCTGGGTTATCCATGTATTCGGATATTGGTGTTTACGGATAAAATCTGGATATCCGTTAATTTTTCTATAGGAATATCCGGTTAATATATCTACGATCGATTATCCGGATATTCAACCAATCCGGATATAATTCCCAGCCGTATTTCGACACTATCAGCCCAATTTTTAATACTAACGGGGAGTTTGTTCTCCGGGAATCTGTTTCTCCCGAGAAAGAAATCCTCCAATAATTAACTACCAGGGAGTAGACACTTTTGACACTTTTTTGAGAGCTCAACTCCGCCATTTAATATAAAAAATCCTCAGGGAGTTTTTATTCATGGTAGGAGGAAAGGGCAAAAAGAGAAAACTCCCAGGGAGTTTCTGTTCAGCATCGGCCTGATTGTGTCTTCGTCACGAAGTATGTTTAGTAAACAAAAACATAATCAACTAAACGAATTTTACATATCGTCGCCTGGGGAAAAGATTGTCGTATGTTACACACGTACGTATGACGCTTACGACAATCTTTTTCCCAGGCGACGATATGTACTTAGTAGAGAAGAAGAGCTGCTCCCCACCACTTTAAAACCCTGCTTGGGAAAAAATTTTAAAACAAATTGCATTATACAGTGATGCTTGTGAAGGAAATGCGATTTTATCACCATTCAAAAACCTCTCAGAGCGCTATACGAACAGCTGCGGCGATGCTAGTGCTCCTACAACTCGAGACAGAGAGAGAGAGAGAGAGAATAAGCGACTAAGCATAAACTACATGCGTAAGCTTTAGAAATAAATGCCAAAAGTACAGCATTAGCATAGGCAATGAGCCAAAGCATAGCTGGCACAACTAATTATCTCTGCGTATTGCAATCACTGCCACCCAACCAACATTGCTCAGATGCTTGCCACCCACCCGCCGCCACTAATCCTTCCTTACTGCCTTCTGACAACTGTAAATGCGTCTTGCGCTTGCAAATGAGCGCTCATAAAGGACACATCAGTGGTAAACGGGGCAATAATAAAAGGCAAACAATGGCTAAGGATGCGCACAGTCGTCTCGCGAACGTCCTAGTTGCAACATTAACGCGCAGCAGCTAAAGGATTTATTCTGTATATCCTAACGCTAATAGGCTGTAAAACTGTAGCGCGCTTTTTTGTGATAATTAAATTTGAACTTTGTGGAAAAATGGCGGGTCCATTCTTATCACCTCTACCCGGAGATCTTTTAACCGAATACATGTTCGGTCGGCGACGTCAACGTCGTAATCGTACAACTTTTACGCCGCAGCAGTTGCAAGAACTCGAGTCACTCTTCCAAAAAACTCACTATCCGGATGTGTTCCTACGTGAGGAAGTGGCGTTGCGGATCAGTTTGAGTGAAGCGCGTGTGCAGGTGAAGTGTTGTTTTGTGGTCAAGAAATTATATAGAATATCTTAAGAATTTCAAAAACTATTCGATCCGGTGGATGTGTATTTAAATGAACGCTTTTAGTGCATACAAATTTGAGATTATGCAGTTTTGAAGTGAGGCGTAGTGACTTCGGCTTAAAAAGAATATACAGTGACTCAAAGAAATGACCACCTGTTGATTTTTTTTTTTTAATATTCGTAATGTTTTTTTGAGCAAGTTTTGCTTGTTCTTTTTCTATAAAAATACCGTCCAAGCTTTAACCAAAGCCATATAAATCACAGTTTCGAACTTTGTACAAAATTGAGGAAAATTTGACAAACTTTCGTCAAATTTTCAACTTTTTGATATAAATCTTTAGAATATTTTTGGGTATGCAGTTTTATAGTCCATACAATTTTAGTCCAATGAAGTGAAAATTTCAAACGGCTCAAAAATTCCGTTGATTTTTGAGATTTTTTTTTTAGACTACTTTCTCGGCTTTTTTTTATATAACAAGTGCAATTTACAAAAACTGGCGTTGATTTTTCGAAATTTTTTTGATAAGGGTCTCCTGCGCTTTATACCATAAGAAATTTATATATATATATATATATTTTTACATATATGGAGAAAATTGCAAAAACCCGTCACCAAAAAAAAATTTCAAATTCAACGCGATTTTTAACCGTTTGAAACTTGCACTTCATCAGACTAAAATTGTAAAACTGTAAAACTGCCTACCGAAAAATGTTCTAAAGATTCAGATTAAAAGGTTTAAATTTTGATGAAAATTTGTTCATTTTATACAAAAATTTGAAACTGTGCTTTATATGGGTTTGGTTAAAACTTGTACGGTATTTTTATAGAAAAAAAATTTAGCTGGAAAACATTACGAATATTTAAAAAAACACGTAGTCATTTGTTTGAGTCACTGTATATTTTATAAGAGCATATTTATGCAGGAAAAGACAAAATATGATTGGTTAATTAACTCATATTAAAAGTATTGAACCAAAAACGGTGCTCCACATAAAAATCTCTTAGAATCAATGAAATTTTCAAAACATTTTCAAATTGAAACAAGTACATATATAATTTCCAAGCAAAAAACGCAACCGACTTCAATTCTCAACTACAAATTTAGGAGTACCGTTAATTTCTTCAAGATCCAATAGTCGGATCTAAACCAAATTAAAAAATATTTCGACGAATTGATAATCTCCTATTTTTTTGAAGTTGGCTAAAAAAGTGATGATTTGCTGAGCTTATAAAATCATAAATATGGATCAACATAATTTTTCATACGTTATTTATTTACAAAAAATTATATACATATTTACATTGAACCACGTAAGAGGGGTTCAAATTCAGAACGTACATTACACACATACATAAATAGAAATACTTTTCTTTAAAAACTGTTCCGATGGGTGTCGCGTATTTACAGCCCGATTCGATTAAAACTTAGAACATATACAAAAAATCCCGAATACCCCTAGATATTTTCCTAAAGCTGTTGATAAAGTGTCTTCTGTTCTTTTTAAATAGTAAATTAGCCTGCTACGAATTTCATTCAGTTTTTCTTCGTTTTGTTTATTAACAGACCCAATGAAAGCCCTACTTCTTCAAACATCTTAAATACTAATAGAAACCCAACCACTAATTGCCTTCGGTTCAAGCTCAACAATTTAATAAATACCATAAATATAGAGATATACAAACTAAAAAAGCTCTTGGTTATGATAGGATCACAGGCGAAATAATAAAATAACTGTCTCACAGGCCAATCTGCATTTTCATAAAATTACGAAAAACTACTCGTGACAAAATTGCAACCCATGCTAGCTCTTACCAGTTTAGCATATTAGTCTCTAAAATTAGAGAATCGTTTGAAGAAAAACATTATTGCAGAGGGGTGTTCTTAGTTGTCTACCAAACATTTGATAAGGCATGACTGGAGTGCCTCATATATATACAAATTGAAATGACTAGAAAATGCAGAGTTAGACAGAAAATCACTCTATACAAGCGGGCGGTCCACAAGGCAGCGTCGTAGGTGCAATACTGTACGTAATCTACACAAAGAACCAACCAATAGATGAATCTCTGACTATATCTACGTTTTCTGATGATACAGCTATACTCTCAAGCCATTCAGATCCAAAGCTTGCGAAGAGTGGATAAATGGCTTGGCGATTGAGGCAATAAAGTGAACGAGAGCAAAGCAGGGATCACACGATTTGTACATTTGTATATTTGGCAACCACAGAGCGGCGTTGTCTAGAAATTTGTGCCAAGAATGAGTTCAGCTCAACAACAACTTTCCTAAGAACACCTCTCTGTTACTGTGTAAAATGTACAAATCGTGTGATCCCTGCTTAAGTACATTCATACGACGTTCACACTAAAGAACGAGACGTGCCCACCTCTACAAACAAGCGGTAAATCTATCCCCAAAGCAATATTGTGAAATACCTTGGCATGACCTCAATTGAAGACTAACCTGGAAAACTCATATTGAAATTAAAGTTGGACAAGCAAAACTAAAAGACGTAAGCCTTGAATGGATTATAGGGAATAAATCCAGCTTGAGTCTTGAAAACAAGTTGCAGATTTTTAACACGAAGATTATATTAATATTTATAAAATACAGAGACTACAGTCAAAATTATTACGCAATATATGCGGGGAGCCGTGGTACATACAAAATAACAAATTATACAAAGATCTACAGTGAATACGATACAAAATAAGTGACTTTTTCAACAACAAAAAAAAATTGCTAAAAAACAATGGTAATTTCCAGCAACTTCAAACTTGCACATTATTACACATAACTGCATACTCAAAATATTTTCCTGAAATCTAATTAAAAAGCTCGAAATGTTTATGAAAGTATCTAATTTTTTTTTTAATTTTGCGCAAAGTTTGAAAGTTGGATTTATACAATTTTTATTGCATACTCAAACTCTTTCTTTGAAATCTAATTAAAAAGCTCGAATTTTTCACGAAAGTATATCGAGCCCTAACCGCCAAATTAACGTAAGCGACATTGTTTTCTCAAAATTTTCTCTTTGATGTAGAAATATTCCTAGAGCATCTAGATGGAAAATATTCATTCCAAAATGCAAATATATATTTATGTATATGTACATCTCGAAATCTTGTTGTAGAAGGAAAATTGTTGACGTGGTTAAACTTTGCAGAATTTTTGATAGCTATTATTTACATAAAAAATATATGATCTGTGACCGTTGCTTTGGAGGTTCTTAAGTAAACTTTTAAATATAGTTTTAAGTTTAATTCGTTAAATAATCTTTTTGGAATCTAATTTACTCCGATATTCGTTTTTATACTGAAAAAAAATTGTTTTTTTTTTCTTTTTAGCAACGCTAGAATTCTAAGTTGTTTTGAAAAGCAAACCCGCACGGGATTAAAATTAAATGTTTGCTTAGTTTGTATAGAGTTTCACATTAATAAGGAAATCACCCCAGCAATTAAAAAAAATCTATACATATATGTACATATATCTAACTCCATAAATCTTTGAGTTTTATTGTAAACTGACTATCTAATAACCAACGTGCTTAGCGACGCACAGTGGGGCAAATAAAGGTGGTCGTGAACGAATCAGCCTAGACGTTTCGATTTCCATCCAATTTAATTTTTTTTTTATAAAACTAATAAATTCCTTATCAATTTCGAAAAAAAATATTTTTTTTCAGCACTGTTTAAACAAATGTGTGAGTAAACTTTTTTATTTCTAGTTATAATTGTCAAATGTAAATAATATTTGAATTTTGTACGTGAAATATACTTTCTTGCATAAAGACCTTTATGGCCTTGATAAAAAAATATATATAATAGGTTTAAAGAGCTTTATAAAGTGACATTTTCATACAAATTTTCGATTTATAAAGCTGTGTTAGATTTTAATAGTCTACCAAATTAATTGTTTATCCATAAGTATGCTTTTCAAAAAAGTTTTTCTTAAAAAAAATACTTTATTGTAAAATAATGAAACAGTTCAAATATTTTTTCCAAAAATCGATTCCCACCGAGTGATAAGGAATTTAATCGGCTTTTATTAAAAAAATAATATGTAATAATCAGGGAACGGATTTTTAGGACCTAAAAACCTATAAAAAAG
>NW_016170557.1:0-2820 GCF_001687245.7 Rhagoletis zephyria
GCACATACATATATACTTAAATATGTATAAACATTTACCCTACATACATATGCATCTGTGAATAAATTTAAGACCTAAATGCGAACTGGCCTTCATATTTACTTAATTAAGTGTAAGTTAGTAATACATATAATAGCAGGAGGAACGGTGTAAGAGTAGAACGCCACGCCAGGTTTTTCAGGTGTTCAGGGATTTTCACGTTTTCGACGTGTGCGGAAAGCGATGTCTTTGGAAAATGTGGGTTCTGTCACCAAAGAGAATCCTCTGTATTTATACCTCTTTGATCAGACCCATAATCAGCTATGAGTCAGTGGTATGGTAGAACAGACTCTCAATCTATAGCGTGGCAAATCTTGTTGCTAAACTTCAAAGAACGATTGCCGTGTGCTGTACGGCAGCTTTCTCTACAACATCAAGCGCTTCTCTTGTATCTACATACATACGTGGGGAAGCCTTAAAGGCAACCAGCATCTGAGCCCCTGTGTCTTTTCAATGGCACAGGATAGTACGCCACCATTACCTTTGTTGAAGAGATGCGATAATATGGAGTACCCTGCGGCTGAATGTGGGTTTATTACCAGCACTGGAAAACAAAAATTCGCGCCAAATATTTTCAATAGTCAAATACACCGATCAGCTGATTACTTGCTAATTTCTGCTAGTTTTGCGCAAGGCCTTTATCAAGGCGAATTTGTACAAGGTGGTGATAACAGAACAAAAACAAAGATTACAACAACAAATTATACGTTCCTTGACAATCAGTACAAAGCCAAATTACAACAAACACATAATTTTGACAAAAGGTACAAATTCTCCGTGAAATCAGCGGACCTGATAACACCACCTTGTATAGATTCGCCTTGGCCTTTATATGCCTTGGTTTTGCGTTTCTTTACTTTTTCGTTATTTCGCTCTCTGTGAGCGTAATTCCTTCAATTTTCTCATTCTTTTTCTTCCTGATAATTATCTGCTAGAAAAGAAAAGAAACAAGCCAATATTTCTGTAAATTTTGCGCCGCTCTGCGCTCACGATGTTGTTGTTGTTGTAACGGCTACTAAGCCCCGTTCGGGGCGGTTTATCCATCAACGTTGTCGTCTATTTCAGCTAGGGGGAGGCCCAGGAAGTGTGCTACTAATTATAAAAAAACACCTTTTGCAGAGAACACCTTTCTGTGTAGGCGGCGTCGGCCGCACTTAGGGTTTGTAAGCTTTTTTTAATAATTATTTTACATTAATTCAATTTTTGTAAGAACTATACAACGTTTATATAAAGTATTAAAGAGAATCAAATTTGCTATTAAATGAGATCAAAATTTTCAAAATCCATTAATTCGTTTTTGAGAAATCTTGATTTCAAAAATTGCTTATTTTGAACTTTAACCTTTGATAATTCTTGTTTTTGTTGTTTGCCCAAAAAAAGAAATATACCGTTATACTCAGCTCAATCATCTCTATCGATTCCAGTATTTTTTTTTTTAATTTGAGATTTGGAGCCCAACAGCATTTATGCCCCAATTTCTATTAAAAACTAATAAAAGTGGTAAACTTCCAACCATTTCTACTCTACTACAAATTACCAAAATCTAGCAGTGCTCTTTTTACAAGCGTTTATTCTTTTATGATCGTTCTCTGCTAAAGGTGCGATGGCAACTCATCACTTCGATTTGGCAATCAGCTGTTTTCTTTTGACCAAAACAAATCGATCGTTGATTCGCTTTTGTGGGTCTTTTCCTCAGACGGGTTGCAAAACGTAATGTTTATTAAATAACTATAATTGGATAACAATCGCTTTAATACATATATTTAAAACATTGCAGAGTGGGCGTGGGCCACCAACTTCATCATGGCTATGTTGACGCGTCGTACTTCACCCGGTTCACCAAAGGCTTTTCAGCGTTTCCAAAACTGCATTGCCTTTCTATGGCCGTCGCTTAATTCCGGGACAACTCAAACAAATTCAGTGCAGCGTAAATCGACACAAATGGATGCAATCGATTGCTTAACAAACGAATTGGTAAGCCGCAACTCAAAAAAATGGGATGAGCTGAGAGATTCGCTTACTATGAAGAGTAATACACCGGATCTTAATGCAAGCAGTTATAGCGAAAAGAATGAATTAGAGTCAATCAGTTTCGGTCAGAATGTGAATATTTTGTCCAAAGGTGTTGTGACTGATTTGCAGGCTATTCGTTCGCCACAATTGGGACTAGATATACGATCGTTGTCTCAAGCACAATTAGACAATTTGTTGCTATCTACTGTAGAAATAAAAAATAAACCCGATTTTCTGTACCTAATCAGGCAGTGCGTTCGTCATCAGCAGTTGCCATCCAATGAAGTGCTGGTGTCTTGCCTTAAATACCTCATGCAATTATGTCGCTTGCAACAGATAGAGTCATTGGCAGATCTGTGTAAATTACGTGCTCATCCACTTATAAAAGTATATGCCAATTTTGCGCCTTTCAAAGCCATGGCGCTCTGGCGCAGTGGCAGTGCGGATGTAGCTTTGATGACTTTGCACCGCGGCTATAGTGATTGTATTGAAACGGATGAGGGCCGAAGAATGGCGCGGAATGTGTTTCGAACCATCGTCGAGGAAACTTTGGCACAGAAAAGCGAGGCTGTTTTAGTTTCGCTAATGCAAGTGGCACGCTCAATTTACATTGAGCAGAAGGATATTTTCGTTATAGCCTGCGTGTGGAAGCAATGCTTTGCAAGTGAATGGTTTTGTGATCAAAAATCGGCTACCGACCTCTATGAACATTACACAGAGTTGCAACAGCTTGTGGCAAAGAGGTAGGCATATTTATGTATGAGATTT
>NW_016170557.1:13860-15634 GCF_001687245.7 Rhagoletis zephyria
AATGCAATTGCAACCAGAGTCGATTTAAGAAACCCGACAGCTAGTACGATGAAGAAATTGAAATGTATGTTAAAGAAAGTCAGAACAACAAGAAATATACATGTATATCCTGTTTTTGGCCATCCGAAAGAATTTTAAAAATTATATAAAAATTTTTTATGTTTGAAATGCAACCGTGGACGCCAGCTGGCAGCGAAACTTGCAAATTCCTGCAAATTTGCGTTCGTGCAGAAATTTGCAAGTTTCTCAACATGACAGAGAATTTGAGAGAATTTTTTCTTACTCTCTGATATTTTGAGTGTTGGATAATTCTTGCTGGATTTTCGACGAACAAACCTAATAGCAAGTAATCAGCTGATCGGTGTATTTGACTATTGAAAATATTTGGCGGGAATTTTTGTTTTCCAGTGCTGGTAATAAACCAGCATTCAGCCGCAGGGTACTCCATTATTATCGCATCTCTTCAACAAAGGTAATGGTGGCGTACTATCCTGTGGCATTGAAAAGACACAGGGGCTCAGATGCTGGTTGCCTTTAAGGCTTCGCCACGTATGTAGACACAATTGCAGTAGTGCGTCAAGAGAAGCGCTAGGTGTTTGTAGAGAAAGCTGCCGTACAGCACACGGCAATCGTTCTTTGAAGTTTAGCAACAAGATTTGCCACGCTATAGATTGAGAGTCTGTTCTACCATACCACTGACTCATAGCTGATTATGGGTCTGATCAAAGAGGTATAAATACAGAGGATTCTCTTTGGTGACAGAACCCACATTTTCCAAAGACATATCTTTCCGCACACGTCGAAAACGTGAAAATCGCTGAACACCTGAAAAACCGGGCGGGGCGTTATATTCTTATACCGTTACTCCTGCTATTATATGTGTTACTAACTTACACTTAATTAACTAAATATGAAGGCCAGTTCGCATTTAGGTCTTAAATTTATTCACAGATGCATGTATGTAGGGTAAATGTTTATACATATTTAAGTATATATGTATGTGCACAAATGTTCAATACTTTTACATGTATGTATGTACATATGTACAACATTCAAACTTAATAGTGACCACCGTGCTGTCCACCACCATAACCGCCTTGGTGTCCGCCATGGCTACCACTCAAACCGCCATGTCCACCTTGACCGCCATATCCACTTTGACCGCCATATCCACCTTGACCGCCAAATCCAGCCTGTCCACCGCCAAATGATCCACCTTCTTGGCCAACACCACCTTGGTGTCCACTACGTCCACCTTGACCGCCAAATCCAGCCTGTCCACCGCCAAATGATCCTCCTTCTTGGCCAAAACCACCTTGTTGTCCACCATGTCCACCTTGACCGCCAAATCCGCTCTGGCCATGAGATCCTCCTTGGTGGCCATATCCACTATCGCTGCCAAAACCACCTTGCCCACCAAATCCGCCAGAGCCACCATATCCAGCTGGATTGGCCATAGCCAAAGCAACGCAAACAGCGAGGAAGGTTATCTAAAAAAAAAAGTAACACACAAAACCAATAGTTGAATAATGGAATAATGTTGAATGCCATTTGGCTATTACCATAACTTTCGCCATTTTAATTGATAAGAGAAGTTTTCACTTGTTTAATATTCAAAATTTTAAATAAATCTGAATAAATTTCCGAGGCATTCGATTCTTTTATAGCAGCAAGCTACCAAAAATAAAGCAAAATATGACCAGTTTGGAAGGTTATCACCAAAAGGAAAAATAATAATTCTGTATGTATACAAGTCATTTTAAAAAACGTGTAC